>NC_091744.1:64911916-65066916 GCF_043380555.1 Nothobranchius furzeri | reverse complement strand
TGCTTTTGGTCTACTTCTCTGTGTCAGGCAGCTCATATTTAAGTGATTTCTTGATTGAAACAGGTGTGGAAGTAATCAGGCTTGGGGGTGGCTACAGAAATTGAACTCAGGTGTGAAACACCACAGTTGGGTTATTTTTTAACAAGGGGGGCAATTACTTTTATATATATATATATATATATATATATATGTGTGTGTGTGTGTGTGTGTGTTTGTGTGTGTGTATGTATATATATATATATATACACACACACACACACATATATATATATAAATATATATATATATATATATATATATATATATGTGTGTGTGTGTGTGTGTGTGTGTGTGTATATATATATATATATATATATATATATATATATATATGTGTGTGTGTGTGTGTATGTATATATATATGTATGTATAATGTGTGTGTGTGTGTGTATATATATATATATATATATATATATATATATATATATATATATGTGTGTGTGTGTGTATATATGTATAATGTGTGTGTGTATATATATATATATATATATATATATATATATATATATATATATACACATATATAATGTGTGTGTGTATATATAATTCATTCACTTGTTTTACATCCAGGTGTCATGCCACCTGATGAATATTACTCCGATGTCAACAACTCTGTGTATACAAATGCAACAGTCAAACTCAGGTACTAATATTGGTATTTGAACATTGTATCACATCTGTTCATGGAGACCAGTTTGTACAAACATTTTGTCTTTTGTTAGTCTGCAGTTTGCCGTGGAGTTGGCTGATCTCCTGCAGCATCCTGCACCAAAAGAATGGCAGGAAGTGGCCGAACACATTGAAATACCCTTTGACCCGGAGGCCCAATACCACCCTGAGTTTGACGGCTACAAGCAAGGTTAAAATTGGTGCCTCACAACAAACATGAGATTAGGTTTTTAGATGAAATCAAGAGGGTTTTTTTTGCCTTTTTAACTGTAAAACAGGCCAACCGGTGAAACAGGCGGACACGGTGATGCTGGGTTACCCTCTGGGCATGCCGATGTCTCTGAAGGTTAGGAGGAATGATCTTGAAGCGTATGAGCCAGTAACGGACCCAAAAGGTCCAGCTATGACGTGGGTAAGCAAAATAAGTGTTGAAATTCTTCACAATGTGTTTTTCATTGGATAAACAAGAAAGAAGGCATGAGACTCAATGTAGCCTCCAATTCCTTCACACTTTTGGTCCATTTTTAAACATTTTCCACTGATAATAATCATCTAATCAGTTTCCACCAGATCATTTTAGCATTATCCTTTTTTATTATAATTTTAAGAGGTTATTGGTCTTATTTTTTTACACCTTGTCTCATACTTATCTTTCTAAAAAGAGTCAAATAATTTCTAAACTTTGTACCATATTTAAACAAGTGGTAGATCATTGATATTTATTTATAATTTATACTGTCATTGAATTATAATCGTAAACTTAAAAAACCTGCAGATAGTCTAGCTTTTTTTTTTTTTTAATCTCTTTCCTTTAGGGCATGTTTGCAATAGGCTGGCTGGAGCTTGGAGAGGCGGAGAAAGCTCAACGTTTACTGGAAAAGTGCTTCAAGAACATCCAGGGACCATTTCAGGTATCAGTACCACACACGTTCTTAATGCCAGCATTTATCCAGGGAATGTGACGTTCCCTCTGCACACAGGTATGGAGTGAATCATCAGATGGTTCTGGAGCAGTGAACTTTCTCACAGGCATGGGAGGATTTCTGCAAGCTGTGCTGTTTGGCTACACGGGTTTCAGGTAGCAACTATTCTTCATGTTTCATGTGATCATTTAAGGTATAAACGGCTTTTATCCCTCCCCAGAGTTCAGAAGGAATGCTTGGCCTTTTCCCCACTGCTTCCTGATGACATCTGTGAACTTTGTGTCCGTGGTGTTAATTACCTGGGCAGTCAGATGGACTGGCTGCTCAGGAGAGATGAAGTTTGTATCATCCTCAGGGAGAAGGCTGCAAACACAAAACCCCACCAACTCCAAGTTGTTCTGAAGTCATCAGGAGTTAAAATCCCTCTCATGCCAGGTAACATGGGAGAAGTGACACTAAATCGTAGTCTAATAACTATTTTTATTTATTTAACAAGCTTCTGACAAACTGATCATGAAACAGCAAACAGATGCAATTTAAGAGGGTTTATGATATCAAACTGTACAGAAAACACACATAAATGACTAAATATCAACTCAGTATTGCAGAAACAAAGCATATGACTGCTGTAACGAAGCTAAAAAATATAGCACAACTTGTTTTTAAAATGACTGTTTCACCGTGAACGTAGCTAGACCTTAATGTGCTTCACACCTGCCGTTTCAGGTCAGCCGGTGACTTTTCCTCGAGAGCCTGGATGTGTTAGTAAAATAGATTCTTCATCTTTCTGCTGGCCTCTCTGATACAGAAGCAGGATGTAACGGAATGAAATGACTGTTTCCACCAAACGTCATTTTCCCCCTCTCCTCTGACACGACTAGTCTGCATGAGATATGGCCTCAAGGTCTCATGCATTTGCTATAAACTGCTTTCTTTCCAGCTCAAGAGAAGAGTGAAGAAAGGGACTCTCCTTTTAATAAATCAAAGAGCTCTGTTTTACCAAAGCTAATCAAACAAAGTGTTAGTCAATAAGTAAGATGCGACCAATCTGTGAAATCAAAATATTAATTACTTTATTATAATCCTATAGAATATAATAAGTAATATGATGTTTCCACTAGAACTGATCTCATGTAGCATTAAGACATGACACATTGCTTTTACTGATCCAATCAGAATCTGCCAGATCTGACGGAAGCGGGGTTTTGGTGGTGATTGGTAAATCTGTCATCTTTTCATTCGACCATAAACCAAAACATCCGAAGTATAAAACTATGCCCACGTCATCTCTAACGCCAGTTCAAAGCGTTCTAGAGAAGTGTCGGGGTGGCCAATCCGTAACTTTCCTCTTCAGCCAAAAGAACCAACGACAAGCTGGATAAAATCTGTTGCTGTTCCAACTGCTGCAACAATTCCTGGTCGGCAACCGCTGCTTTTCCTACCGGCTTCGGTTCCAGAGAGGGTCCAGCTGGACCCCAACATTCCTGATCTAACAGGGACTTCCACAAGGGTATGTAGGCCGACGAAATGGCGTTGAACGTGTTTATGAATCTCCCAACCAAAGCTTAGAGCGAAGACATCGCCTTCATTTCCCATCAGAACTAATTGCTTCTTCGGATTTGCTGGTTCTGAGCAACGTTCCACATCACACCATTCTCCGTCTCATCCACCTTAGTTACACCATACATTTAGTGTTAAAGTGAGTAGTTTAATTTGTTTAGTAATAAATCTTTAAACTTGACTCTCTCTTCTGTTGTCTCTGAGTGAATACAAAGCTGTTATCTAATCTCTGCAATAAAAAGTTCCAATCTTCTGGTTAAAATAACCCAACAGATCCATGAGGTTGATTTCATATTTCCTATGGAATCCTAGGTCTTATGGCTTATTAAGTAACATGTAATTTAAATCATTACAAGGATCAGTCCTACTAGTCTCCAACACTAATAATAAACATTTTCACTTAATTTTATGGTAAAGTCTTTTTGTGTGTGTGTCACTGTTTATAAACACCTCAATACTGATTAATCTTAAAATAATTTTGGTATAATAACAAATAAAAATGTTAGTTGTAGCTATAAATCAGGGTTTGATGATGACATCAATATAGGCCATAAAGAGAAATGTGTTTTGTGTTCTCTTGGCACGTTTCCTATAAGCACGCTAAACCTACAGCTGATAACCTTTACTTATTATTACAGTCATGTCTCTATATGCATTATATTATATCCACAAGCATGTGAGGATGTGTTTCAGCTGCTAACAGGCACCAGAATTTTACTTGTTCTTTACAATAAAATGTGTAAATCATAGCAGAAATCTTATTGAATTGATTCAGACTTATCCTTACATTTTTAAACACCTCAGAAGAAAAAAATAGCATAATTTATATCAGCCAAATGCACCATTTTATACTATGCATACTGTTCATCAGCTATCTATGAAGCAAAATGTCACTGTTTATTATATTTGTGATTCATTTGTTTAGCAGCACATCACACACACAACATGCTCACTCATGTTTTCTTTGTAATAAACATATATTAATGTTCCTGGAAATAGAACATGAACAGCAATATGAGTCACACTCGAACAGTTGCTGAGTTTATTGATATCTGTGGAGGTTCTCAGTCATCCAGGTCATAGTTATTTAAAAAAAGTTGTCAAACAGCAACTGGACTGTGTTATTTCTTTAACAAAATTTCACCCTCTCATTCCAGAGAGCTTTCTCAGTTTGTTGAGTTCTCAATGTTGAATGGAGACACAGCCACAGTTAATGGTTATGTCACCATAAGCTTTAATGAAGAAACAAATGTCATGATAAGTTCCACCATCAGTAAAGTCACAGACACACCTGCAATAAATATTATTTGGGTACAATGTGTTGGTGATTGGAAGTAACAGTGTGAATCCACTTAGCTACTCAACTAATTTGCTATTTAAGGCTCCTGAAAATAGGGATTGTTCTCAGAAAAATGGATCAAGTTGCTGTGTGTTTGACAGACAGCAAGGGCACCCTTAAACGGGTTGTGAGCAGACAAACCGCTGAAATGATGAAAAATGGTAAGTTACAGATTCTATACAATTTATTTCTAACATTATTAACTCCAGTCTCCAAGGTTGATGATGCATGCAGAAGGAGGACAAATCACAACTAGGAAGAAACAAAGTTAATGATGTGCAATGATGGCTCAGTCACCTGATTAATCTTTAATTATAACCTTTATCAAAAGAGTGAAATGTTGGGTTGTATTTTTCAGATAACAACTATGCAACATACATAATGGAGCAAGTAAGAGCTGCAAACCAGAATCAAGGTAAACTTCCCTTAGTATTCCACATAGTCTGTGTGTGTGTTTATTAAATGTTTTCAATTGTAACCTTTAGTAGCATCGGCAGGAAATCCACAAATTAACCCGCCTTTGTCCATTGGTCAACTTTTGAGAGACCAGTGTCCCACCCCTGTTACCAAGATCATGGACGTAATTGGGGGGGGGGGGCATGTCCCCCCCCCCCTTTTTTTCCAAAGTCAAGTTTTGACCCCTGCACTTTTTACCATCCAAAAACAACATTACGCTATGTTAAATTGACGCTGGTTGAGCTCTAGGACCAAGCGGAAAACAACCGTTTGTTTTGAAGCCTGTTTCCCATTAGAGCATACTGTAAAGATAACACCCCCCCCCCCCCCGTGTCCCCCCCCACTTCTAAAGTGAAAATTACATCCATGACCAAGATGCCAGTGTCCATCATCCCTAGTCCCGTAGCAGGAACTAAACCTTCAACCATGAGCACATCTGTTCAATCAGTCCAAACATTCAATCAGCACCCTAATCAAGGTACCCAGGTTCAACTTTCCAAAGTCCCAGGTCAGAGTGAGTCGGTTGTCCCACTCACCCAGTGCATTACTTCTGTTAAAACATCTCCAAAGGGACTGCAATCTTCATGTCCATCCAATGAGCCAGAATGCCATGGACCACCGACGGGTACAGTGGTATTTTGGATACTAATACTTTATATTTTGGGGCGACGGTGGCACAGGAGTTAAGTGCTCGCCCCATAATCGGAAGGTTGCAGGTTCGAGCCCCGCTCAGTCTGTCGCTGTCGTTGTGTCCTTGGGCAAGACACTTAACCCACGTTGCCTGCTGGTGGTGGTCGGAGGGACTGGTGGCGCCAGTGCTTGGCAGCCTCGCCTCTGTCAGTGTGCCCCAGGGCAGCTGTGGCTACATTGTAGCTCATCCCCACCAGTGTGTGAATGTGTGTGTGAATGGGTGAATGACTGATTGTGTTGTAAAGCACCTTGGGGGGTTTCAAGAACTCTAGAAGGCGCTATATCAAATACAGGCCATTTACCATTACCATATTTTGAAGATTCTGTCCTATAACAGTTCTTTGTTTGAACAGAATTCACTCACAGTACTACACTGCTGCTTCTAGAGCTAACAAGAGAACATCAGCATCTCTATCACCGTAACAAACCTTTATTCCATAAAAAACTGGAACAGGAATTCTCTAGATGAGAATACAACTTCACTAAAGAGAAAATGAGAAAAAAGCTGGAAAACATGGTAACCACATACAAACGAGCCAAAGACAGAAGTAGACTGACAGGAGAGGAAAAAATTACCTGGGACTATTACACAGTAAGTGCTTGGACCAGTTCTTTGGACAAAAAGGATTATTTGTAATTAAAAGTGTTCAGTAAAGTTCTACAATAACTAATGAAAATTGTTTATCCCTCTTCTGTCAGCAAATGGATGAACTTTTTGGTCACACAGCAGTGGGAAGTGCACCACCTGGCACAACTGGTTCAACTCCCCTCTTTCCTAAAGAAGCCCATCCTTCAGCAGCTCAGTCATCACCTGCTGAAACCGAAGAGCAACCTGGTCCCTCATCGGCCATACAGGACAGACAAGCTTCTGGCTCTAAGAGAAGCAAGACTGCTCATCTCCCAGCGTTTTTTCAGTCCTATGAGGCCCATGCTGAGTGCAGGACCACTGCCTTGGAGTCACTTACAAGGCCAGGATTGGCCAACTGGAGACGGCTGAAAGAAAAAAGAAAAGTGGGTTTGAGAAACAAGTAATTACATGCATGGGTCAAATCCTGAATCAGTTAAAAGAACTTGGAAAGCAGCAAGAAAAACTTATCAGTTTGCTAGAAGGACACTCAGAATAAAAATGTATATCTGAGCATTAAAGGTATTTTTGTGTTTCTTATCTTTAAAGGATTTAACATAAAAGCAGTGGTCGGCATGTCAAATTACAAACGGTAATGTCACTTTGCCTCTGGAGACCACTGATGCTCCGAGATCCCCTGATGGTTTCCCCTGGGTTCATATCACCCAGTTTCCATGAGCTGCCACTGGGAGGCACATCAGGAGTCTTGATGATAGAGATGTACTTTGTTTAAAACTTAATGTACAGAGTTGGAGAGCAGACTGATTTCACTTAAAGTGCATCAAATCACCCTGTGGCATACAGCACACTAGCTCACATAAATGTGTGGGAATGAAGAATAAAACCAAACATTGAATAAGGTGCTGGGGTAAGGGTGGGCTAGCTTAAATCTGGGAACAAATCCTGTCTGTATTTTGAAGCATATTCATTGTTGGGTTGTGGATGTGGGTCATTCTCGTCCTGCTCTAGCTCCTCCTCCACATGGTCACTAGGATCCAAACAAATGTTGTACAGAAGGCAGCATGCTGTCACAGTTGCACTAGTATGTCCTATGCCTTTCATGTGAAGACATTTTAGCCTCCCAAACTTTGCTTTCAGCATGCCAAATGCATGTTCAATGACAACACGCGCCACATTCAGTTTTCTATTAAAGTGCCTTTGGCTGGGCTGTGAGGTGCCCATTATCCCTGTAAGGCTTCATCAGCCGTGGCAATAGGGGGTAAGCTGAATCTCCAATGATGTGCATGCCATTTGGGACCAGTGCCAGGAGGTCTTCAAGTAGGTGAGCAACAGTTGTGTGGCGAAAGGCTCTTGCATCATGCCAGCTGCCAGGGTGGCCCACACTGACATGACAGAAGCGGCGATTACTGTTTGCAAACCCAGTAAGGATTATGGAATAGAACTGTTTTCTGTTATAGTATGCTGTGGGATCATTGCAATTTGGTCTGACAATGGGAATGTGACATCCATCAACGGCACAGACTGTATTTGGAAAACCTGCCCTCTGAAATCCGAGCTGTGAGGTGTGAAGCTGTTCATCAGTACGCCAAGAAATGTAATGTGACAAATGTGTGATGACCAGGGAGCAGAAGTGATGGAGATGTGCAAAAACTGTAGATTTAGTTATGTTAAAACGGTCCGCCACTCCCCTGTATGACTCCTGATTTGCCAGCGTCCACAGACAGGCAAGAACACTTTTGGACAGGGGTAATTTGGTGTGCTGTCTGTTCATGTGGAATGGTCCCAGTGCCATCATTGATCCTAAATGGAAAAGTCAGAAAGTGAACATGATGTCTGAGCAAATATGAGTAGTGGTAACCATCACAAAAGCCTACCCCCACTTGTCCTCTGGAAAGTCTGAAGTGGCTTTTAAAGTCAGAATGACTGTATAAAGGAATAACGTTCTCAACAAAGTGTTTAACTTTTGGCACAGACCTTGTTGTGCCATAAATCGACTCGCTGCCAAAAAATGATTAGCCACCGCGGGATGGAGCACGGTTAGGGTAATTGCATTTCTAGACAAAATTCCCCGGGATTTTGCCTTAAAACTCGGCATATCTAGCAATACGGACATTGAGAAAGCAGATATAACCTCGTCCGGTACTTAAACAGATGTTTATCACAGATATTAGTTTTTTCCAGTTCGGAAGTTGTTTTAAGTGTTGCTATTTGTCTTAAACGTTCACAATGAGCATATGTTAATCCTTTTTGCAATATTTGCGATTGAAAGATGGTTTGTGGTAAGAACTGGCTTTCTTTATGTTACAGCCTTGATACTAAAAAATAAATAGTGAAAAATGGCGCCCTGTATTGAATGTAAAGTCAAACGTTGTATAAATGGAAATACACAATTCTCCAGCGATTTGATTTTTTCCCCTTCCTTTCTTTAGTCCACTTGACATGGAGCCACAGTTAACTAGTTTGGGGCACATTTTTACTTGAAAAATAGTATTTAAACTGATCAAGCTTTGGCTTTACAATGAAACTGTGTAGGTTACTATCTATACATTACTTTGCTCTATTCAAAAGTAACAAGATAAAAGCACTTCAGCACATAAAATTAAGATTGTCACTTGCCAAATAGTGACTATACCCTCCTGTTTACCTATAAGAAACGCCTCAAAATATCTTTAAATTCTTTATTGATGATTTAATTGTACACAACAAAAATGGCATTTTACTTGCCAAAAAGTGATTGAATTGCTCAGATTTTCATGGAGGCTAAAATTGACCAAATAAGGGTTTTATGTATTATCTGTTGATGTTATTGTACTCATACTGTCTACTGTATATTCACAAACACCCCAAAAATGGCAAAAAATGATCATTTCCCTTGCCAAAAATTTATTACAGTGTCCTGGCCACCTGTAAAGGGTTAAATTTACCTAAATATTACTTTATTTATTATCTCTTGATGTCATAGTCTCATCACAGGATGCTGAGTCTCTTCCACATTCATAAACACCTCAAAAATGGCAACAAAAAAAAAGACGATTAAAAAAGTTCTTTTAATTTTTAACCTTTAAAAAAATAAGCTGTAGATCACACATTGAATGAGTGTAACATGAAAAAATTTTGGTACTGAAAGTGTCAATTCAATATTGTATGTCATACAAGTTAAACTAATGAATACCTGTAAAAAGCAAAACTTTAATTGAATGTACATGTAATCCAGTTCTTATTTACATATGAAATTCATTATTACACTTTTGCTTTACCAGTTTGCAGAGTGCATTCTCAGTGGCTCTCCTGTGGCATTTGACAACTCACCAAAAACAATCAGACTATCAGCTATTAGAGAGCAGATTGCTGTCTGTCTCTTGGAAAACACAGGTATCTTGGTGAAATATCATGCACATGTAAAACTCCTTAAATTTATAGTCCTGAAACTGCATATATTTTTTAGTTAAAAAATATTAAATACACAAGACTATTAAATTATAGTTTTCCTCTTATTTTTCATGTACATACATAGATGACTTGACAGGAGTGTGTCATCTTTGTGGCATGACATACGGCGACACTCACTGGGTAACTTATCCATGTTTTTAGTCATAAATAGACTTTTAAGAATATTACAATACACAGTATTAACATAGCACCTAATTGAGTTTAAGATAAACTAATGTGATTGTTTTAAAGTATCTTAAGAATTTTTCTAACTGAATTATTTTTACTTATTTTATTATGTACTTTTTTGTCCTCTTGTCTCAAACAGATTGGATGTGATGTGTGCCCAAGATGGTACCACCAAAAGTGCTTGAGTAAGCCACCAAAAGGAAAGAAAGAGGAATATGTCTGTGATGCATGTCTGTAAAAACACTGTATATGGTTTGTATAGTCTAAAAACATATTTGTACCTATTTCTGTGGTTAATTGTAAATAGTTTCTTTAAATGTTTCTCCTATTTTAACTAAGTCCTTCTGGCTGTTATATTTATAACATGAAACAGATATTTGGACGGAATATTTTCATGTTTATTCGAATATGATTGTGGAAGACACCCAGCATCATAATAAATAAAGTAATATTTAATCACTCAATCAATCAATCAATCAATCAATCAATCAATCAATCAATCAATGCTTTATTTATAAAGCTCCTTCCGCAATCCTGCCAGGTAGCCCAAGGCGCTGAACATGGTACAGAAAGTTAAATATATTGAATAAATCAGAAAATAAAAGCAATTCAAAATACAGATTACAAATTACAAAAAAAGGTGAAGCATTCTAGTACAGGACAAATGTGTAAAACAATGGATAGAGTGAACCATTGAAAACCATGAAATAAATTCAACATAAAAGAGGGCTAAATTCAAACACGTTCAGGAAACGCCAAGCGGAGGAGGTGGGTTTTTAGGCGACTCTTGAAGACTGGCAGAGATGGGGACAGCCTAACTGAGGGTGGCGACTGGTTCCAGAGTGACAGTGCTAGGACAGAGAAAGCCTGGTCCCCGCGAGTACGACACCTCGAACGAGGGACAGCGAGCAGGCCTTGGTCAGAGGAGCGCAGAGCGCGTGATGGGGAATGTCTGTTCAGGAGAGTGGCCAGATAGGGGGGAGCACCACCCTGGAAGAAATCAAAAACAAAGACGAGGAGTTTGAAGTGTGAACGATAGCAAACCGGAAGCCAGTGCAGGGAGGCCAAAACCAGACTGATGTGGTCCGGTTTCCTGGTCCCAGTCAGGAACCTGGCTGCGCTGTTCTGCACCACCTGTAGGCGACGCAGTGATGACTGACACAACCCTGCATAGAGAGAGTTGCAGTAGTCAAGCCTAGAAATTACAAATGCATGCAGTACCCGCTCCAGGTGGGCTCTCGACAGCATATGCTTGATTTTAGCAAGGCGTCTCAGGTGAAAGAAACTGGACCGGATCACAGAGTGCATCAAATTTAAGTCCAGCATCAATTTTCACCCCCAAACTGGTGACAACTGGTTTTGAGTAGGGAGAAACAGGGCCAAGATCAACATGACGATCCACATTCCTGCTGTAGGGGTGAAAAAGCAATGAGCTCTGGCTTTCCCTCATTCAGATGTAGATAGTTGGCCATTAGCCAAGACTTCACCTCATTAACACAGGACACAAAGGACTGGATAGAGTGACCTTTCTCCTGACACAATGGAGAGTAAATCTGGCAATCGTCAGCATAGAGATGGAATGATAGGCCATGTTTACGAAAGATTGACCCCAGAGGAAGCAGATAAATGGCAAACAAAAGAGGACCAAGGATGCGGGACCCCCAGCGGAGCCCCTCCCAAGAAGAAAAAACATCACCCAGTTTAACGCAGAATGTCCTGTTGTGGAGATACGATCTAAACCAATCCAGAGCAGACCCTTTGATCCCAACCCATCGTTCCAAGCGATCGAGTAGAATCGCGTGGTCAACTGTGTCGAAGGCTGCTGTTAGGTCTAACAACAGAAGCACCACAGATGTACCCTGATCTAGTGAAAGATAGATATCATTTAGGACCCTCAGTAGAGCTGACTCTGTGCTATGGCCAGACCTGAACCCTGATTGGAAAACCTCAAACAGATCAGAGTCAGCTAAATGTGAGACCAGCTGCTGATAAACGACTTTCTCAAGCAGTTTAGATGTAAAGGGCAGGGTAGAGATAGGCCTGTAATTTTCGATCACAGAGACATCAGCACCAGGTTTCTTCAGGGTCGGCCGAATAACTGCTGCTTTCAAAGCAGCTGGGACAACACCTGTGCTGAGGCTTCCATTGATAATCTGACCAAGTGATGGGCCAAGACACGGAAAGGCAGCCTTCCAGAGACGAGGCGGCAGAACGTCAAGTGGAGAGCCAGATGGCTTCTGCCTCGCAACTAGCTTACTCAGCTCAGAATATGAAACAGTATTGAGGGAGCTCAGGTTGGGTGGTGATAGAGGAACTGGAACAGGGTCAACAGAGTTGCCAGAAATAGCTGCTCTGATGCCTGATACTTTATGAACAAAGAATTTGTGAAAAGCTTCAGAGTTTCCAGCAGCTGTAGGAGACATGAAGCTAGGCTCTTGATACACCAGAACAGAGTTTAGTGATTTGTAGAGCATCCTGGGATTCTTGGAGTTTGTTTCAATGATGTCTGCAAAATAGGCCGTTATGGCAGCCCTCACTGCATCCTGATAAGCAACCAGAGATGCTCTGAACAACTCACACAAGACCTGTAGGCCATCCTTTTTCCACTTTCTCTCAGAGGATCGACACGCCCGCCTACAAGCCCGTGTGACATCAGAGAGCCAAGGCTCCCTAGGCCTAGACTTGCAAAGCTTGAGAGGGGCAACCACGTCCAGGACCTGATTACAAAGTAAATCAAAGTGTTGTGAATAGTGATCAATGTTAGACGGATCTGGGTTAAAGGTCTCTAACTTACAGACATACAGTCCACAAACTTTGAAATAGTTTCTGCATCCAGGGGTATGAACCTAGTAGCTGGAGCTTCACACACAGGGACAGGACATGGCAACGTAACATCACAGAGTATTGGAGAGGGGTCAGAGAACACAGGAGGCAAAGTCACAAGGTTCATGACAGGGAGACCTAAAGAGAGAACCAGTCCAGGGTGTGACCCCTGGCAAGAGTTGGGGACGATAACCATGAGTTAAATTGAATGAGTCTAGCAAATTCAGAAAACCTTTAGCAAGCACATTGTCAGGGCAGCAGATATGTTAAAATCACCAAAAAATAGGACATAGTCATATTTTAGGATGCAGTCTGCCACAAGATCACAGAAATCATTAAGGAAGTTAGAGTCAGTCTTTGGAGGGCGATAAATCAGCACAACGAGCAGGCAGGGGGAGATGCACAGTTCAAATAGGCACAGTTCAAAAGAAGAAGATGACATGGTGGTTGTAAGCTGTTTACAAGGAAAGCTAGATTTTAAAACAACAACCAGCCCTCCACCTCTGCCCCGCGATCTGGGGATATTAAAACAGGAGCAGCCAGGTGGTACCAGCTCCAGCTAAAGATATTTAGGTCAATTTAACCCATTACAGGTGACCAGGACACTGTAATCAATTTTTGGCAAGGGAAATGATCATTTGTTGCCATTTTTGAGGTGTTTATGAAAGTGGAAGAAACCCAGCATCCTGTATCCAGCATCCAAACTTTGCAAAGCAAGAATTTGGTCTAGTTCACTAGGCTAATTCTAGGTTGTATTTATCACACCAGAATGGAATGTTTATCAAGATTAGTTTAGCCAACCTGTAACCTTGCCTTACCAAACTACCTAATTAAAAAAATTAATCAAACAAACTTTAACTTTATTTGGAGAAACAAACCACACTACCTTAAAAAGGCCCATATGACTAAAGAAATAAAAGATGGAGGTTTAAAGGTCATTAACTTTGAATATCTTAATGGCACCCTAAAGATTAATTGGTTAAAATTTTGGTTAAATCACCCACACGCCTTTTGGCATAGTATCCCCAATTACATCTTTAACAAAATTGGTGGCTTAAAAATTCTTCTCCTAACTGACTACAATATAAACAAACTCCCCATTAAACTTTCAGAGTTCCACAAACAAATTTTATTGTATTGGAAAATGACATATGTACATAACTACTCACCACACTCTATAATCATTTGGAACAATCAATTTATATTGCACCAAAACAAATCACTATTCTATAAAGATTGGTTAGATAACAATATATGGTCTATTGTACACTTAATGGATGTAGATGGTCAGCTCTTGAATTATGACAATGTCTGCAGAAGATACAATTTTAAAGCTTCTGAACTTGACTTTAACAGGTTACATAATGCACTTTCAAATCAATTTATCATCCAAGCCCGAGAATTTCTAAAACATCAATGTTCTATTCCAACCCTTCCTATCTTATCTATTAAAGGTCTTCTGTTAACTGACAGAAAATGCAACAATCTTACAATAAGATCAGCCTTAAATGATTCTCTATTTCCTGGAAAAACAAACAAAAATAACGTAATTTACAAATTTGATAAAACGTCTGTTGAGAAAATAAGAACTATCTACCTAAAATTACCTATACCACCGAAAGCTAAAGAAACCCACTTTAAAATAATGAATGCAATGTATCCTTCAAAAGAATTATTGAGAGCTCATTTTAATATTGATAGCAACAACTGCTCTTTTTGCGAAAATCACATAGAAACTATAGATCATATATTTTACGAATGTCTGAAAACACAATTGTTCTGGAAAAAGCTAGAGGTGTGGATCAAAACTAAAATACCCCTCCCAGTTCACATCACTAAAGATATGATGATATTTGGAGTTATATTCAATGATAAAGATAAAGAACTCTGCTATGATATCATCCTCTGTTTAGCCAAATTTTTTATCCATAAACAACAACTTTTACAATCATCCCGTCTTCAATGTTTTTAATAGAATTTCAATTATATTTAAAATCCCTGAAACACCTCAACAAATATAGCGAAAATCTATATAACATGTTAGCTGAACTTCCAAAGTGATTTCCTATTTCTATATGATAAATGCTCATCCCTCATTGAAAGCTGTGCTCTGCTGTACTTTGTTCTTTTGTCTCTTGTTGTTGTCTTATTAATAGATATTTGCAAATGTTATAGCAAGTTAACTGCTCCTTTTGGACTTAACTTTGTCAAAGTGCCATGTTTGTTTGTAAATTTACTAAATAAAAAAAGAGAAAAAAAAGAAAAAAATGTTTCAAAGTTCCTCATGTCACAGTCACGATTTAAACGCATGCGCTTCTCCAGCATAAGCTGACGTATCGTGGGCGGAGCACTAATAATATTCGACGTCGATTGGTGTATTTGAAACCGATTTGGATTTTAACCCCGCCTTAAATCCCCGAATGGTTAGTGCAAAAGTGCCCGCTCCTGTCGGTATTTGCTCCCCGCACCGTCCTCTTCACGAGTTTACAAGGAACAGTGTCGCCCATTTTAGATGTGGCAGTCAACAAATCAAACACCTCCAACAGCATAGTTTCATGATTGGCTGGTGAGGTTTGAACGAGACGAGTTCAACGTTTGAGCGAGCGGGACTCTTCGGACGAAAGAAGACTGGGACGTGCGATTAGCAGTTTGTAATAACGTTAAAATGGGAATTACCACGTTTGATAAAGTTATTTTTCGCAAGTAATGCTGCTAATTTATCTTTTAAGACCAGAACGGCAGTCGTTATTTTCTTCAAGACACTCGGATATCTAATCTACGTCTTCTGGATTTGATGACAAACGTTAGCAGGCCAGCATTGTAACATTAGCCTTTCAGACGATTGTTGGCTCAAAATAAACCGTCTTTTCAAACACTGCTAAACTCGACAGTCAAAAATACCTAACAGGTAGGCATACAGTACCGAGCATTCACTACTGAGTATTATATTTTTATACATTTAACTATTGTTATTCTCTAGTTGCTATGCCAGCATGTTGGTCAGGAAATAGTTTTTGTTCACATAAAATATGCTACTAGTCTTCTTTTTGAACACACAAACAAAAACACCACAGTTCAGGTGAATGTCAAGTGGACCCAAATAGCTTTGGGAAAATGTAGAAACTAAACACAAAAAGGCCTTATTTTTTATTTATATTTTTGCTAATGTTACCATTAAAGCTTTTTGGAGACAAATCGCTGCTTTCCAGTGTTTTGCAGAAATTAAATGTCGAAAACTACAACCCTACAGCTGGATGAGACCTTGGTCAAATTGTACTCATTTTGATGTATTAACATATAAAACCAAGAATATTCTTTTGATTAAGTAATGTCTGTATTGTATGAGTTTCACTCATTTGTGTGTATTTCAACTAAACACAGGGAAAACGTTATTTTAATAGCAATCTAAATGCTAAAAATTGGGATGTTTTAACATTTTTTTCAAATTAGTTATATAAAACACTAGTGATTAAAGAAAAGGGGCTCGAAGCTGGTTATGACACATGTTCAGTAAGTTAAAATTCAGATCGTTATTGGTCTTAGTCATACCTTTCATGGCAGCTACATCATATTTTTACTCAAAACTGAATGTGTATTAGACACCGACATTTTACTTGTGAATAGATCAATTTTGTTCGTGGTCGAGAAGACCGATTACAAGATTTAATTTTGTGATGAATAAAGAATAAATTCTTCATAGCCCTTAAGACAGTAAGTTTTCAGGACAGACTACATTGTTCCTTCACTTTCACCCAAGTAAAAATATATTAGTAATTAATAACCCTGATAAGTTGAAGGCTATTTGCTGTTCTTCGCCATGTCTGTTGGATTTTGTTTTGATATTTACTGCTACATTGTTTCTTCAGGCTGCCACCATGACCTCCGTGTTATCCTCCGTGCGCTCCCTCATGGGAATGTTTGATGACAAAGTACAAGAATTTGTTGATGAAATTAATAATGTTCACATTGTTTGGCTTGAGGAGATCCAGCAAGAAGCCAATCGCATGTTCTCGAGGTAGGCTTGGCTCAATACAGTGACATTTAAAGTGTCCCTTTTACCTGTCTTCACTGTTTTCTGTTTATTTTTTGCCCTTTTGGCTGTTTCTTTATATGTGACCAAGTTATGTTCAGCGTACCAACCCCAGAATAAGTTGGAAGCCAAAAATGTCAAAGGAAAAAAAATATATAGTTTTATAATTCAGTTAAACAGATAAGTGATTAATCTGTTTAAAGGCATCCTGAATGCAAGACACAAACTTGAAGAAACTAGGCTACGTTCACACTGCAGGCTTTGATGCTCAATTCCGATTTTTGGAGTAAATCGAGTTTTTTTTTTGTGTGTGTGGCTGTTCACTTTTGGGCCATTCCCATCTGTACCGGGTCGGCCCAGGCCGGGTAGCCCCAGTCGGCCCCAGCCTGGCCCGGTTGTTTCCACACATCCTTGCTTAGGTATGCAAGGAATGCAGTCAGAGACACTTTCAGCTTCTGGGTAATCAGCATGATAATGAATGATAATGAGTTGAGCTTGCCTTAAGCCCATGTGGGCTGATTCTACCCACCAATCAGAGGCTTGCTCTAATGGAAGGTGTGAATTTGCTGTCAGCAGTGGGTGTGTTGGCCCTGGTCGGCCTGAAGCAGACCCCCTCGAGAAGAGGGCTGAGAATGAGCCTTGGTTGGCCCGGAAAAATACCAGGCCACCCAGATATGTAAACAACCTACGCTACCCGGCCCGGGCCGACCCGGTACAGGTGGGAATGGGGCTTAAATGACTGAAATGCAACATGGAACTCTCCAATGTGAATGCTTCACAGCCTCAAAGTGGCCTGCATACACAGTAGATAAGAAAGCCTTCACTGACAGTTCAGGATCAGGATCAAACCGGTTAAGTCTTCTGTTCTGGGCTGGAAACTGTTTTAAAATCTGTAAACTTTTTTACTCCTGATTCCCGCCGTCTTCCCGAATTATTCATCGAAAATGTTCCGGTATTAAGTTTGTTCATGGAGACTGACAACGGTGAGACGCTTCGCTCCAGCAGCACCTTCCGCTCCCGTTCTCAGGGTCTCCTGTATTTTTAATTTCTAAACATGACAGGATGTCCAGGCAGACTCCTGAATCCTTCTGCCAGCACTTCTCCTCAGGAACATCAACACACGACGCTCACCTCCACAAACTCAGTGACGTAGGAGACGGATTTAATGCAACATGACCGTTCAGACTGCAGTCGCTTTCAAAAACATCAGATATGTATTGGAATCAGTACCACATATGCTTGGACTGTCATAAAAAGTCAGATATGGGTCGCATGTGGGGGGGAAAAAAAATCTGAATTGGTGTTCTTGCATGTAGTGTGAATGACGCCTAAGATTGTCTTAACAAGACTAGTCTTGTTTCCTTTTCCAGACTCCTAGGGTTTTAGTCCATGCCACAGGTTTGAGGATATTTACTCCTAACTCACTGTTCTAAATTTGTTTCAGGGATTTTAATACAGAACCAGAATTGATGCCAAAAACACCGTCTCAAAAAAGGAACACTCGTCGGAAGCGTGTATCTCTAAGTCGCCAAGAAGCGAATCAAACAAGGTTTGTTGGTTTAAATGTACCCTTTAAACTTCTCAAATTCTCACTGTAACTTTAGTGATTGGTTGTTGTTTTTCCACTATATAGATTTTCTAAAGGAAAACGCAGTAATCTTCGTGGCTCTGCTGTTCAAACCCTGAAATTGATTGCTGAAGACGAGGTCATTCCAGAGGCTTCCACCTCTAACAGCAGCAGCACGACGCGTCCGAAACGCGCCACCCGCAGAAACAAGCAGGCAAAGCTGGAGGTGGCTCTTGATGAGAGCCAGACATCCTGCAATGGCAGTAAAACTGAGCCAGAGCAGATAGAGGAGGAAGTAGACAAAAGTAGCAAGGTGAATGATGCTGAAGTCAC
This sequence comes from Nothobranchius furzeri, assembly GCF_043380555.1. Classification (NCBI taxonomy): domain Eukaryota; kingdom Metazoa; phylum Chordata; class Actinopteri; order Cyprinodontiformes; family Nothobranchiidae; genus Nothobranchius; species Nothobranchius furzeri. The sequence goes on along the minus strand of NC_091744.1, from coordinate 65,048,283 downwards.
ACCTGCTGGAACTTGCAGCTCTGAGCCGTCTCCCCCACAGATTCCAACACCTGAGATAGTTGTCAGCATCTCCAGGGAGGAGCGCTTGTCTGCAGAGTTAGCTGTACGGCCCAAGGTCTCTCCGGGCCGTACAGCTATCAAGATTGCAATAACTGACTCCAGGAAAAGCTCAAGGCGGAGCTCCGTACGACACTCGCTCAAGCTGCGCCACTCACTCGCCGGTCTTCGGCACAGCATGACACAGGAAGCGGTTCGCCGTGCCTCACGTCGTTCGATGCTTAAGAAGAAGTCGGCTCGCGTAAATATCTCCAAAAATGGCAGCTCTGTCGATGGTGAGATGTAAAGTGTTTTTTTGGTTTTTACGTGTATACAGAAGAGGATTTTTCTTCCCTTTTAATACTGTCTTTCTGTGTATCAGGAGAATCTTCCATTGACACGGTGGAAGAGGACAATGAAGAGTGAGTAAAACTGGAATATTTCTAAATTAGGGTCTTGTTTGCCAGTTTTGTTTCTGATATATTTTTAAAACCAGCCAAAGGTGACCAGAATGCACTCCAATCAAACAGGATGTTAAAGGAAAATCAAATTCTCACAAATGGGCTGCTACGGTAATTAGGGATGCACAGTACATCAGTATCGGGCGATGTTGGTCATTTTTGAACCTATTTGAATAGGTACAATAAGTACAGCTGTGCCGATATATCAAACGATATTTTCCCCATCTTGTTTCAGTTTGTGTATCTGTTTCAGAGGGTGAAGGGGTGATGACGTGTAATTGTTTAGTCATGTGACAGTGATGGTAATCATCTCTGAAGCAAAAGTGTGTGTGTGTGTGTGTGTGTGTAACAACAAATATAGGTTGCACTTAATAGAAATAAAGCAAGACATTCAAAAATTCAGCTTGCATAATTTTCAGTCTATAAAAAATCTGGTTATTTCAGAAGCATAAATATCTGCCTATATATAAATTGGTTAGGGCTGCAACTAACGATTATTTTCATAATCGATTAATCTGTCGATTATTTTTTCGATTAATCAATTAATCGGTTTGTTATTGTTTAGCTATTTAACTTATACAAGTGATGAATACATTTCAGTTAAGAAAAAGAAAAACATAAGAGAATTGTGCAGTTGACTGCAATCTATTTTATTGCACATGAACACAGTCAGCAGTGTAAAATGAGCTAAACAGTGCAAAATATCAGTCCAGAATAATTTTTTGGCATCAAAATATAAGAGGTAAATTCCATAAAAAATAATGTAGAATCTGGAATAGAGTTTGTAAGTGGTATGCATTGCTGGGGGTGAGTGTCTTGTTCCCCATGTAGTTGTCCATCGTTGCTTGTTTTTTTATGCATAAGAAACACAAATAAACTGAATTAAGTACACATATAAAATAAAGCAGCACACACACTACAACACTGAATCAATATTACATTATTTGAATTAATTAACAATATACAGTGATCATTTATTTTGACAAAAATGTGTTGTGAGGCGTTTTACAGCGTTAGACAGTAAAACAGCCTTTTAATAGTTAAAAAAAGGACTTTCTGAATTTCTCCTGTATTTAAAAATTGAAAGCGTACAACTATGCCGCGTTATATTCACCTGAACACAGCTCGTCTGTATATTTTTCTCCGCGGAGTTGTCCTTTTTTGAATGAATGAGGAACACAGTTATGGGTTTGTGCCGTTTTTCTCTTAATGAGAACATTCTTATAAACAGACGTGCTAAATTTGGCAAGCGCATGATTCACAACACAGAGGAGATTCACGATTGCATCTAGTCAATCAGAAGTAGAACACCGTAAACTGACGTGGCAAAAAAAAAAAACATGTTTAACATCCACTATAACAAACTCAGCTAACACTAAGTCCCAAATGTGATCTGCGTTAGCTTGTTTATTTTCTGTTACTTACCGGACATTCCTCTGCTGCATCAGCCCCCACGTTTTTGTCTCAAATGTTCACTTAGGGACGTCGTGCTTCCGTCGTGCCATGGTTTTTGCATATTTTGCAGGTCACCGGTCTTTTCAAGGCATCTAGTGAAGTGCTCCCATACTCATGAGGTTTTTGTCCGGGGTTTCTCTTGTTTTGTCGCTTCTATTTTTCTTCCGTATTTCTTATTGATCCGCCATCTCTCACAGCAAGATGAGAGTCAGTAACGTGATACGTCATGAAAACCGAGGGCACTTATTGGCTAATTTCTTCTTCTACGGCTCCACTGGTAGATCAGTGGCTCATTACTGCCACACACTGGCGGCAAATTTAACAGTTCGTAGCCTATGTCAGATTGTGGTAAAAAATAGACTATGCGGTAAAATATGATTATTAAACAACTAATCGATTACTAAAAAAGTTGTTAACTATTTTAATAATCGATTATATTCGATTAAATCGATTAGTTGTTTCAGCTCTAATATCGGTATCTGCAAATATTGGCTATTGGCCATAACAGCGATATGAATATCAATGTTGGCCCAAAATTTCATATCGGTGCGTCCCTAAAAACTCATAGGTGCTGCTAAGGTATCTCGTGCCACTTTTCCCGTCTGAGTGTGGCTCAACTTGAGATAGCTCTATTGTGCGTTTTTTAATTTTATTTTTTTTCTGATGACAACCAAGAAAAGGTTTCTAATAGATAATTTCCTTGCATTCATGTTATTTCATTACAATATTAAATTTGTTACTGCTTTTTAGGGCTGCAACTAACGATTATTTTCATAATCGATTAATCTGTCGATTATTTTTTCGATTAATCGATTAATCGGTTTGTTATTGTTTAGCTATTTAACCTATACAAGTGATGGATGCATTTCAGTTAAGAACAAAAAAACATAAGAGAATTGTGCAGTTGACTGCAATCTATTTTATTGCACATGAACACAGTCAGCAGTATAAAATGAGCTAAACATTGCAAAATATCAGTCCAGAATAATTTTTAGCATTAGCTGGAAGCCTGCTCCTTCCACCATGGATAGTGGCCTCATGTCTTTTACCAGCATGTTTAGAATAGAGTTTGTAAGTGGTATGAATTGCTGGGGGGTGAGTGTCTTCTTCCCCATGTAGTTGTCCATCGTTGCTTGTTTTTTTCTGCATAAGAAACACAAATAGACTGAAATAAGTACACATATAAAATAAAGCAGCACACACACTACAACACTAAATCAATATTATATTATTTGAATTAATTAACAATATACAGTGATCATTTATTTTGAGGGTTACGTTCTACAAAATAGCCCGCAACAGGAGATATTCAGAAAAAAAGTAAAACATTTTTACTATTAAAAAGCTCTAAGTAAGAAGCTCATGAGGTTTTTACTTTGAGTCGGGAGTGTTTAAATTAGCCAGAGAAATGTGAAAAATGTTTATTTTGTGTAATACTGTTTAAGAAACATGATAAAAATGTGTTGTGAGGCGTTTTACAGCGTTAGATAGTAAAACAGCCTTTTAATAGTAAAAAAATGACTTTTTCTGAATTTCTCCTGTATTTAAAAATTGAAAGTGTACAACTATGCCGCGTTATATTCACCTGGACACAGCTTGTCTGTATATTTTTCTCCGCGGAGTTGTCCTTTTTTGAATGAGGAACATAGTTATGGGTTTGTGCCGTTTTTCTCTTAACGAGAACATTCTTATAAACAGACGTGCTAAATTTGGCAAGCGCATGATACACAACACGGAGGAGATTCACGATTGCATCTAGTCAATCAGAAGTAGAACACCGCAGACTGACGCGGCAAAAAAACATGTTTAACATCCACTATAACGAACTCAGCTAAAACACTAAGTCCAGCTTGTTTATTTTCTGTTACTTACCGGGCTGGCTCTTCCAAATGACGGCTCACTTGACCGCGGTGCTCTTCCTCTGCTGCATCAGCCCCCACATGCTTTCGTCTCAAATGTGCTCCCATACTCGTGAGGTTTTTGTCCGGGGTTTCTCTTCAGTTTTGTCGCTTCTATTTTTCTTCCGTATTTCCTCTTGTTCCGCCATCTCTCACAGCAAGATGAGCGTCAGTAACGTGATACGTCATGAAAACCGAGGGCACCCATTGGCTCATTTCTTCTTCTACGGCTCCACTGGTAGATCAGTGGCTCATTACTGCCACACACTGGCGGCAAATTTAACAGCTTGTAACCGATGTCAGATTGTGGTAAAAAATAGACTTTATGCGGTAAAATATGATTATTAAACAACTAATCGATGACTAAAAAAGTTGTTAACTATTTTAATAATCGATTATAATCGATTAAATCGATTAGTTGTTTCAGCTCTACTGCTTTTACTGTTCTTTGCTCATGTCACTCTGTTTCTTTCCACAGTGTTCCTGAGACAGCAGACGCTGACGCGCCTGAAAAATCTGAGAAAACTTCAGAGGTAAAACATTTAAAGCATCAAACATTAAAGAACTTCTTTTGTTCTTAAATTCAACTGTGTCCACTTTTTTCTTTAATTCAAACAAGCCCCTGATAATTGGTGTAGATGCAGCTGTTAAACGCATCACTCGCTCAGTTGCTGCTAACGCTCCTAAACTGGCTCCGCCTTCATTGTTGAGCTCTCAGCCAAGTGTGAACATCCCAGTCAAAAACCAAGGTAGGAAGCTCTGATACCTTTTATTTCGGTTTCCTGGATTTTGTTTAGTTTCTGTACAAAAAGCAACTACGTTGCATTAAGTGAAATTTTGTTTTTCTCTCCAGTTGTGTGTGGGAATCAGCAAACATCCCAAGAAGTCAGAAGGTCTTTCTCTTCTTTTCTATTTAATTTTGTTCAGAGTGAAAGTCTGCAGTGGCCTTAATGGAGAAGCAGACATGTTAACAGAGTCTGTTTTTAGGTCCAGTCGCAAAGCTAAACGTAAATCACCGGTCCCTGTAGAGGACAGTCCCACAAAGAGGTTCTCACCCCTCAAGAAAAGTCAAAGTGTAAGATGAAAAATCATTTTTTAAATTCTCTTATTCAAGTGTCTCATTTAAATGTTGTGAACATTGTTTTTTTTCCCCCTAATGCATAGGCAATCAAGCCCAACATGAAGTCTTTTCTCCACACGGTGCACAAGAACCAGATGCTGATGATGACTCCAAACTCCTTTGGCCGGACGACTGTGATTAAGTCCTTCATCAGGCACACCACTCCTCTGAAAGTAGATCCTAAAGTAAGTCACATTGCAAACATGGCCACCAAGGCTAGGTTAGTACTATAGGCTCATTGCAGGCAGAAGTGTTCCATAGCAGGCTGAATGTTACCTGTAGCACAAACCCATGCTGTACGTCAGACCTGGGTTGCTTTCATATGTGGTGTCCTCATTTTTACGTCTTTGATGTGTAGTCATCACAATTCTGCACTTGAGGAGGCAGGAAGTGGTGCGATCAAATGTAAAAGATGGTTGCATTAATAGTAGCATCCATATTTATGGATTTATTTTAGATTACTGATTAACTGCATTCTAGGTCTCCTATAAATTGGCTTTATTAAGGACAAATATCGGCCGGTGTACAAAAAATAATAACGGTAAATATTGGCTGACCACTATATCGATCTACCCTTAGTGTGCCGTTATGTAGGTCACATTAGGGCCATAGATTGTTCGTGCTGGAGTCCGAAAGCATCCACATTTAGAACTGAAATCTGAACAATTGCACAAAAGGAGATTAAAAACGTTCTCACCAGCTAATAAATTAGAGCAATCAGACAGAAGCAGTTTATCAGTTTACAACAAAGTATTTTGTTAGAAGCTGTTTTGCGAGTGCTCTTTCATGCTTTTGCATATCAGTGCATGTTTAGTTATCAGATTTTTCCTCCTTTCCTCAGATGAACGCTGGTATAGTGGTAAGTGTAGTGCTGAAGCACTGTGGGTAGGAATTTGTTGGTGTCTTAACAATCCTGTAGTATGACTAAAAACCCATTCTTTACCTTTGCTGCTGGGAAAATGTAACCTTATGGCAACATAAGGCCTAAATGTTCAGCTTCTCTTCACACAGACCTACTACTAAACCTAAAACAGTAGCTGAGCAGCATTATTGTTGAGGCACATTAGCTAAAAACCAAACTTGGATTGTTCTGATGCAACAAATCAGCTTTTAACTGATGTCACAGTATAACACCTAACATTAGTTTATTAGTTTAAATTCACTTTGTTTGTTTTTATTATTTTATAACAATGGAAAGTGTCAACTTATTTTTGCACCTGATAATATTTGAATTCCCTCTCTTTCAAGTTTGTACCAGATGTTTAACCTTTATATGATTTTGGCTTAATTCTTCTCATTTATAACTCGGACTAGATACCGACGAGGCAGGAAGTGGTGCAATCAAATGTAAACGATGGTTGCATTAACTTTTATGGCCGATTACCGATATTTTCTGATTCCGACTGACGCTTCTGAAACTTTGTATTGACTGAAATTATGCGAGGTGAATTTTTCAATGTTTTGCTTAATTTCTATAAAGTTGAATTTACAATATGTTATATACTAGGGCTGCACAATATATCATAAATATATCATTATCTCTAGGGTTGGGCATCGTTTGATTTTGAACGATTCCAATTCCTCGTTTCGATTCCGGTTCCTATCGATTCCCGATTCAGATTCTTTGAAGACATGACATGTTTTACATGAGCCAGCTAACCACAGGTCCTACTTGATGAAATAATCTTAACTTCAACATAAATTTTAATTCTATGAACAACAACATCACCTTCATTTAGACTAAAACATGTTCTGGTGAAAAAAAGAAAAAGACTTGCAGTACAACCAGTGTGTTTGTTTCTGACCACAACCACAGTCTGGAAGAAGCCTCTGGGATGAGAGGCTAAATGTGTCCAACATGTCCAGAAACATCCAGCTGTTTTCAGCTAAAACTCTCAGGATGATCATGTCCAGGATGACTGAGAACTACACCTCCATGCTGCAGCAGCTTCAATCAGAAGGTGAAACTTAAATGTGGCTGCTGTCAGTAACAATCTAACACATTTTAAACATTAAAACTCAACAGAAATAGTTCAAAAAGAAAATTAAAGTGTTGTTTATTATTATTCTAATTATTTATTGTGGCAGAAGCTGGTGTGGTCCATCACAGAGAAGCTGCTCTAGCATGATGACTTTAGTTATTCTACAGGTTATTCAGCCTTCTGATGCTCACGTCTCCGGGTGTGTTTTTATTTCTGCAGTGAGACCAACTCACCTCACACCGTCCAGAGTTTGTTCTTTAAAGCTTCTATTAAATGCACCGTGTTGATGTATTTAACAAGTTTCCTGTACGCTGCAGGAGTTAGTTTACATTACGGAGTAAAACGTGTTCAGATTTGGCCGCCGGGTGGGGGGAGGGGAGACTCAGTGCTGCAGACAGACAGCTGGTGTGATCGGCTCTGAAAAGTGTTGATCACAATTTGCAGATTATGTTTATTTTTCACGGAGATCTGCCACGGATTGAGCGATTGCAGGAAAAATGAACAGTTGGAACCGATTCCAATCAATGCTCGATTCTCGATGCCCAACCCTGGTTATCGCGATATCAGCATGCACAATATGCATATCGCAAAGAACAGATAAATATCACAATGAATGGTCAGCTAAAATGTTTGCTACACACAATGTATTCTGTCAGTCAAACAGAAGCATGATGGTTTTTTTAACAAATCAAATAAAGCTCTTCGCCCATTTGGCCAATTGGGTGGGTTCTCTTAGGTTAGATACCCGCCTCTGAGGCGGACGGCACTTAATTTTGATGGTTAGCAAACACCTGATTTAGCTTTGTTCTGCACTTTTTGCTGATTCTGCTTTTCCCGGGATCCACTGATTGCATTTTTTTGTTCATTTTCTTTTTCCCTTTCCTCACATCTTTTGCTTTTCTCATTTTTATATTTTTATTTCTTTGTTTTTGATTATTTTTGTTCCTAAGTTAACTTTTTATTTATCGCAAGTAATATCGTCATCGCAAAATTAATCACTGTTATCGGATATCACAGGTTTTCCTAATATCATGCAGCCCTATTTATAACTGTGTCCTGGCCCAACAGCGAGGCCATTCAGGTTGCATCTGCTGAAGACTGGATAAAGAAATCTGATGGATGAAAAGCAATGCTGTTTGGGTCGTTTCATTTCAGGTAGCCAGAGAATATAGTGGAGCAAAATGGTTTCCAGTGGAAATAAAATTTATAAATAAAATGACAATGGAGCAGAGAAGGTGCAAAAGCTATGAAAGCAGCCAAGTTTACAGTTCGAAATAATCCAAGGAGAATGTGGATCAAATGAGTTAAAGGGAGTGTGTGATTTATATTAAATGCTAAGTTCTAGCCTGGCCTGCCACACTCGTCCTCTGTATATTCTACAGACGACGAGTCTGGATACTCGGAGGCAGAGAGCACCATGAGAGCCAGGACTAGCAGCTCAAAAATAACCAATCAGAAAAAACGTGGAAATGACAACCGTATAGCGTGATGCTGCAGTCAAAGATGGCGTCTGTCAACGGCGCACACATCTTTCTTTAGAAGAAAGGTTTTTAGCGCTCCTTGTTGTGGTTTTAAAGACATGTCCAAGTCATTTAGAACAGAGGAAAGAGCTGCAGCGAACTCCGCGTCAGGAGCCATCTTTGTTGTTTAGGAGAAACTGAGCGTTGCGGTGTGACGTACGCTACTCAGTGCTGATTGGCTCGGTTAGAATTCTCAGGGGCTTGGGTTATTTGAATGGGAGCGTTACCAGGCCCTTTGCTTCCCATAAGGAAGCATTAGCATGGCTGTCCAGGCTAGTTAAGTTCAGGGTTTAATGTGATGTTTCAAAGGTTTTATTAGTGCTTCCATTTTTAGTTAAAGCGTTAATACAATTTGTTATAAAGTAAAACATCTCCCGTTAATAGATAAGGAAGTTAGAACAGTAGGAAAATGTTAATTTGACACGCTTTGTTTTAGGCTAAATCTTGGAAATAATTTTCAGAAGGAAAAAATATAATTGCTGGAGAGGGACTTCATTTTTTTAACATCCACATTTAAACACTATTGTGGTGATTCACTGGGTGTTTGTGTGTTATTTTAATCAGATGTAGCACAACAGGTGATCTCTGCAGGCTGAAACATGAGTGGATAATCTCTCACCTTTCAGTCTTTTAAATCGGCTGTAAAATAGTTCTGGTTATTTCTCAGACCGTGCACCATAAACAGGTAGGTGTTGTCACATTTACCTGGTTACTAATTTAAACCCATAAGCAGCTCATTGTTTCTGTCTTCTCATGTGTGCACTTGTTATTGGTCTTGGAGCACTTCTCAATTAAAATGTAATTTAACCCTATACTCCACGTTTTCTGCTTTCTTAGACCAAAGAGCGTCACAAGCTGGAAGCTCTCAAAAAGAAGCAGGAGCAAGAAGAAGAACGGATGAGGAAAATGGAGGAAGATAAGAAGCGGAAACAGGAAGAACTTAGGAGGTTACCGTCTTTCAAAGTTGGTGAATTTTGGGGGGGTAAAAATTACATCTTTATTAATTTGAATAATTGCTCTCTAGGAAGAGGGATGAGAGGATAAAGAGAGTGCTTGAGGCCAAAGTTAAAGAAGAGCAGAAGGAAGAAGAGAAAAAGAAGAAGATTGAGCAAAAGATGGCTCAGATTGATGAGAAAAATGATAAGGTAAACTAATGTCTTTATAGCTCTGAACTGATGTTCACTTTTATTTCTTTTATCTAAACTTGGGTTTCTTTTTGCTTTCCTACAGCGTCAGGCAGAGGAGAGGACCAAGAAGAGACTGGCCTTGAAGAAGCAGGAGGAGCTGGAACAGAAGAGGAAACTGGAAGAGGAGGCCAAGAAGAAGAAGATGCAGCAGGCTGTAGGACAGCGTTGTGTTTTATTTGTTACACCACATGGTTCTGCCGTTGCGTGTTGCAATGTTGTGTGTGCATGATTTCTGCAGGAGGAAGAGAAGCACCAGCAGGAGCTAGCAGCCAAGAAGAAGGCTGAGGAGGAGGAGCAGCAAGCTCGCAAAGAGCTAGAGCTGAAGAAGGAGCAGGAGAGGGAGAGGGAGCGACGAGCGGCTGCTGAAAGGTCTCAGTATTAGGATGAAGGACTTCTGTCTCTGTAGTATTTCCCAGCGTTGGATAAGTTTGAAAAAGCTATTTTTAGCCAGCCAAGTCATTCTCCTGAACCAACTGTACTCCTTTAGCGTTAGCTTAGCATAAAACACAGTAAGTGAATGGATCCAATTAGCAATGTGAGTAAAAAAAAAGTCTTTAAAATCATTCTGTAGTGATCCAGTTCTCCTTGGTGACCTAAATAATCAGACTGACTGCAAGTGAAAATAATTGTTGACATGAAAGAATGACAGGCGCCATTTTAGACTTGGGACTACTTTATGACAAAGCACTGCTGTAAGCCTCCGCTGAAATGATTGCAACAACAAATCATGAAACACAAAACAGCCTTTTATTCACGTCCTCCATTAGAGGTCCTGGTAGTTCTGGCCTAAGGCCTACAACAGATGCCCCGCCTCTGTTTTCTTAGATTTCAAATCACATTTTTGTTGCAAGTACATCCGAGTAAACAGCTGTTTAGATTAGATCTGGGGTATTTTTACAGTTTCATTAAATTCATCAGAATAATCTTAACAAAACCAGACTTTAAAAGCATTTTGCACAGAATTTTGTAACTACTCAGCTGTGGTTAATTTAGTTTATGAATCTTTGTTTCATTCAGAGAGCGACTGGAGAAAGAAAGGGCTCTTGCTTTACAGCATGCACTGGAAAGAGCAGCAAGAGAGAAAGAGATGAGGGAGCTGGAGGAGAAGAGAAAGGTGTTGGAGGAAAAAAGAAAACTGGTAAGTAGACGTTTAGATGTTTTCGCTTAAGCATTACCATCACGAAGGACGCGTTTGATGCTAGGGGCCATGAAAAGACTCGTGTTTTGATAAATCACTTTAATCAACCTCATTACACTAAATGAATATCATTGGATTTTCATGTATTTATCCCAAAAATCCTCATTTGGTTTTGTTTGTAAACAGGAATGTTTGTGCAACAGTTTTAACAAGAGCTGATCAGCAGCTCATCATTCTCCATTCCAGTGGCTCAGCTTGTTTGTTTTTATTTTTTTAATGACCATTGTTTCTTTTTTTATAACAGGAGGAGCAGCAGAGGCTGGCTGCAGAAAAAAAGGCTCTTAAAGAGAGAGAAGAAGCAAATAAGAGAGAGGCTGCAGTTAAACAGGTGAATTAATGCTTTAAATATTTAGACGGTTAAAGTTTAATCTATCCTCGGGCTGAGCAATGAATCAAAACTGTATCATCGTTGACATTTCTGACTCTATAAACGATATAATTTTTTCCATGTCACTTAATTCTGTAATAAAAAAATGAATAGATGTGTGTAGGTTGGCTAGGTTCATGTCCCTTGAAGAAGCTGTACCACCTCAAGTCAGTAATACTCGTGACAGCCCCATCTAGTGGACACTTTTTGTTTTTGCGCATACACTAGTTATCGTCCATTTATCATTATCAAGGTGAAATCCTCAATATACTGTGAAATCTGTTTGGCACAAACAATGTTTTTGATCCAAGAAAAAAAAGACTAAATTATCTGTTATTCAAATCTTTCTGGAGGCATCTGGTCAGGTTGCCTCCTGGACACCTCCCTGAGGAGGTTTTCCAAGCACGTCCAACTGGGAGGAGACCCAAGGGAAGACCCAGGACACGCTGGAGAGACTATGTCTCTTGGCTGGCCAGGGAACGCCCTGGGATTCCCCCGGAAGAGCTGGCCCAAGTAGTTGAGGAGAGGGAAGTCTAGGTGTCTGGGCTTATGGGCTCGACACACGGGAGGCGACAAACGACCACGATCAGCGAAATTTGTCGCTGTCGCTTTTATTACCGGACACACAGGAGGCGATCTGCGGCCAGCGGCAAAGCCGTCCACGCGTTCTGTTCCATGGCGAAATCGAAACTTCCGTTGTTTTGTTTGGCTGTGTCAGGTTGGAGGGAATTAAGGTTATTTAAGTGGTTCAGAGTTAATAAAGTGGTAGAGATGATGTTTCACAAGGTGCTGCTAGAGTTATGTGAAATCTTACTTCTGATTTTACTATAAAACATAATAATAATCAACTTCTCCTCCATGTTTGCTCGGAGATGTACGGAGCATCCTGCCCGCTCATTGGTCAGTGAATGAAACCTCTGTTGATTGGTCCTCGTCCGAGCAACAGCGATGAAAAGTTGAAAATGTTTCAACTTTCTGGGATCGCGTCGCTGGGTCACCTGTGCACGACACGTGCACGAGCGCAAAATTTCACACGCACGTTTTTCGTGTTTCGCTTGGTAGGAGGGAGACCCGCGATTATCGCTTTGTCGCGCATGTCTCATTGAAAATGAATGGAGGAGAGGCGATGTCGCCTCCCGTGTGTTGAGCCCATTAGGCTGCTGCCCCCGCGACCCAACTCCTGATAAGCGGCTGAAAATGGATGGGTGGATGGATTATTCATATCTCAAAGCAAACAGACTTGTTAAGAGTATGGAACAGTGAAATGTAGCTATTGTGTGTATTTTTATTTAATGCTGCATCTAAATGAGCTCTCCTCTTGTCTGTCATGAAGGCTATGCTAAATGTGACTGTGGATCTAGAGGTAAGCGTCAGCTGCACACAACTATGAATAGAGTAGAATGGAATGCCTTTTATTGTCACTCTACACAAACACAATGAAATTAAAAGCAATTTTTATTCCCTAGCATTCAGTAATGAGCACACCTGTTGGAAAAGCTGTTCCCGGTCTAAATGTCACTGTGGATGTTGAGGTATTTTATTGGTACTCATTATATTTGTACTTTAAAAAAAAGTATCCCTTTAAAGTCTCATCATGTGTTGCTTATTCCTCTGCAGCCCTCCTCCCCACAGTCATATGCCATCACTCCAAAGGGTGGAAACAAGCCTGTGATCATTTCCAAGAATGCAGACGATTATGGGATGGACCAAAACAGTGACGACTCCACAGATGATGAGTCGGCCCCCAGGAAGCCTATCCCGTCCTGGGCTGAAGGTGTGTATGGCTGTTGAGGGATTTTCTGTGACTAGTTTATTCAGAATGCCGGGTGTCTGATGGTTGCTTTGTGAAGCTAGTAGATTCTTGCAAGGTCACGATCCTGAGAAATAACATTTTCATGTTTAAAATGCATCTGATGAAGCGTGAGGCAACTGTCCCTGTGTGTTGGTTTATTTGTGCCTTCAACATTAATTGTGAAACCTGTTTGATGTGTTTGTTTTCCAGGTTCTAATCTGAGGCAGATAATAATGAAGCAGTACTTCAACCCTCCTGATTTACATGCTTTGTTTGGAGCAATTGAGCCGCCGAAACTGGAGAACATCTTCTACAAGAGCAAGCCTAGATATTTTAAGCGCACCAGCTCTGCAGTGTGGCACTCGCCACCTAAGTGAGATCTGGACACAGATGCAGTGTTGTAAATTTTGATCACTGGTCTTTTTTCCATTTAAATTAGATGTTTTTTGTTGTCATTTTTCCTATTGTTTTTCTTCCTTTACGTTTGTTAATAATCTGATAAGAACCTTGTGAGAACTTTTTTGTCCCGTTCTCTTTTAGTAACTGGCTACAATGAGCATGCATCACAAAAAGAATGTGTATGTGCTCATATTTCTTCACTATTAAATGCATTTGTTTTAACTTTTTGTATATTTAGTAATTTGTTTCTTCATGAAATGAATGTGAGTTTTTGAAATAAGATTTTTTTTAATTGAAATAAACAAATGGGAAACTAGTTTTTATTTACAAATTGAAGATTAAAGTATTAAGACGTCTGTGTAGGTAAATGGTCACACATCTAAGTGAATCCTATGGGAAGAAGTTATTTTAAGTATATATTGATGGTAAATAAAAGTCGAGCTTAGATTTTAAAACAAAACAACAAAATTATGTAAACCTACCAACAGGTAGGCTAGAAAAGTCAAAAGTGATTTGTTTTCTAAAGTGGGCTGGTTGATGACTCCATCATCAATGTGTATAGTTGAAGCCGTGAGGAACCCATCCAGTATGGCAACTAAGCTGCTCATCAGCCTTCACAAGCTAAGCTTGTGTTTTCTTTCAACGTAAAACACTAAAATGCTACAATTTTTAAATGAGCGGTAACAGGTAATAGTTCGTCTAGATAACAGGAAATCGGGACAGTCTTCACTTATTAACTACTAAGACTCAAGTATCCGTTTAAAAACCACGGCAGGAGCCTTTAGCAGCTCGCTCAGATCATATTCTCTCTAGCGGCCACAGGTCGAAACTCCACTGTAGGGGGATTTCCCCTCTTTCTAAATTAAATTATTAAAATGTCATGTAAAATGTTAAATTACAAATTTTTGCTAGCATAACGTGTCATTTTTACCCAACCATGTCGGATATAAAACTATTAGTTCAAAGACTAATAAATACCCAATTACATCTTAAAAAATCCACACAGAATTAGACATTACATTGTTTATCATAACCATAACCCTTCACCTTTGAACTATTCCTTTAACAATTCTGTTGCTTTCAATGGACCATGGTCATAAAGATGTCGAGCCAAAGTAATGCCATTATCAAGCATTTGTTACTCAGCGAGCTTTTAAAGAAGCGTTTGAGTGTTTGCTGTAGTTTGAAAAATTAATAGTGATAGTAAAAGTGATTTGGAGCTACACAGACTGACGTTAAGTTTTAAATGTAAAACCAGCTGAAAAATAAATGTCCTTAATCCCAGTGGCATTGAAAGCAGCATTGATATTAGCATGACCTTCCGGTGACGCATGTTTACTAGCCTCGTGTGTCGTTCAGCATTAACCCGCATTCGTCTTTCAAGTTTTATCATACCATTTAGCCTAAAAGGCGAATTATTTTATTATTTAAGCGCAAAAGAGAGTGGGCGGTCACTGGCACAAGTACGTATGGTTTGTGTTCTTCTTAGCTTCCTAGCTAGCTTATTGGTAAATTCGTGATATTTTGAGAACCCTGCAGCTAATTTACGCCGCGACGTTCTAGGCCGCATGCTGGCATCTAATTTCTTGTTCAGGTTATATTAAAAGAGCTGCTTATTAAATTACACATATTTGAGACATAATTAAACGCATATTTTATTCTGGTCTGTTAAATTATTGCTGGCCATACCCTGTTTAACATGTTTCTAAAAACAGTTTACAATCCACTAAAACTAGTGAATTTAATCAAGTGACGCATGTTAATCAACCAACTATTGATCAATTGTGCATTAAACTTTCAGCTGTTTGCTGTGTAGAAACTTAAGGACACATCTTAAAATATATGTGCCTCAACCCACCCACCACTGTGTTTTCTGCCAAGAGTAAGATGTAATCACAGTACTCTGTCCTTGCGAGATTACAGTGTGTGGGTCAATGAGTCTTTCACATTACAAAAGAAAATTTCTTATATCAAAGAAAAATCCTCCTGTTCTAAAATAAAATGTTTTATTTTATTTTAATTACCTTAAAAGACTCAAAGTCTCTTTTTACACTTTATATTTATTTAGTCAGGATCGTTGTCAAGTCGACGCCAGAAACAATGAAACACAACTTGAATATCAGATGAACAACAAGGCTTTATTCAACCGGCATTCATACAAGTTATCAATCATGAACGAAACATTTCTCTTACCGTTGCTTATGGGTGGAGAGCTGAACACCCCAGTTAGAAAATGTAATCCATGAACCTCGTCAGGTAGAATCCAACAAGCAGCTCTAACAGCTCTGAGCTCTGCTCTGCTCCTTATACATTCCCTGATGTGCGTGCAAAGCTGCACACCTCCACCAGGATTACCTTGATTACATCCTCATGATCACATTATGTTCGGCTCTCCTTGATTACATCCTCATGATAAGTGTGATTGACAAACAGTAGTGATCAATAACTTGTATAAAGCAATTATACAACAGATGACAAGTTCATTTTTATTACATTCCACTCTTGAACTTTTCATCTAATTTATGTAACATATCCATCACCATTTCCCCATCAAAACCAACGTCATTTATAACATACCTTGTAGTTCCACTTTAATTTTCATCGTAGTCTTTGCATTATTACCCAATTTATTTCTCTTCTTAATCGAATAACATACCAACAAATAATAAGATTACACAATGTTAGAATGCTGATTATAATTAATGCTGCAATCATAGGTGGAATTAGCACTTTATTAGCGGTACTCGACATGCCTGTAAATATATCCCACCAATGATGAGCGGAAGCCTGTTCAATCAATGTAGCAACATGTTTTATTTCCCCTTGTGCCACAAGAGTAGACACCATAAGCCTGGAAAGGTTGGACCTATGAGAGTCAATCAATTTTGCCACTTCAGTGGAACCATCCAATGCGCATTTGAATCGTTCCAGTGAGAGTGTCCAAGGGGAGTGTAAAACCTCCCATTGTATCTTAGTCAGCCGACTAGATACAGTGTAATTACTCAACCAATAGGTCACGTTATTCCATTCCCACATATGTATACCCTTGAGACAACCTGAAAAGGGAACTGAAGGTACCTGTGGGGAATTGGTCATTGTAGCCACGCATAAGGTGTTAGGACCCACCTGCCAAAACTGTTCCTCTGGGGGTGTGACCGTCCAATCACAGAGTACGACCCTTGAATCAGTGAAACATGGATTGCTATGTCCTTTTACCAATGGGCAGGCTAAACCCTTATCAGTCTCATCACAGTGTTTTACTTCATATGTTCGATTTGTTTTAACATCCCACCACTCTCCACTAACATGGAGATACCAAAACCCTTTAGTGGTTATCACCGGCAGTATCTGATATCTACACACAGTCATTACTGATGTCATATTATACTGATCCCAGTATCCAGTACACATAGATTTATTACAAATCGTCATTTCTGCATGTAGCTGTAGCCATAATGAACTACTGATGTTCCATAATGTTCGCCATGCATGATAGTTATTACTCATTACCTGTATTTGAAACCTATTTCTCTGTGTCTCAGCATGAATAGTCTGCAAGGAACAGACTGTCCAATTACCTATGTGTGACAAATTATGCAATGCATCATAAGTTTCATTCCAAAGCTTTAGATTCCATTTAAATACACTTTTCCACACATCACTTCCTTCTAGCTGACTAGATACAGTCGAAGGCATCCATCTTGCAGTCTTGGTGACAGCTTGTGCGGTGTATTCTCCAGTGTTGGACAGCATAGTTCGTGTTACCTCATTGTTTGCTGTGTTAGCCAGACCATACAAAGTTCCAGTTCCTCCTAGCACGGTGTCATACCATGCTCGCCTCCTCCTGTTGCAAGGCGGAATAGGAGGGAATTTCACAGTCCATCGCACATATTCGGCTACCCTTATTTGTCCCATTTGTTGACAAGTGTGAACCAGGGGAGCTACAGCTGTCTGCGTAGCTCTAGCTGTGTCGGGCAGCACCCAGAATATGTACAAATAGGCGCGTCCTCCTGTGATTACAGTTCCATTCCTGATCCGGAAATCGCGATCAACCTTCATACTCCAATTTGTGCCATTTTGTATGCAAGTACCATTCCCCTGATGGTATGCACAGATGCACGCTGCAGAATTAAAGGTTACTGTTGATCCTTGAACCAACACCCCTGGGCTGATCACCCTTCCTCGGATTTTAAGACATCCTCTGCACCGGTACATCTTACCGGTAGATGTTAGGTTTCCCAAGTAGCAAGCGTCATTTGCTCTGCATGTGAATGTGCCTTGAGTGCGGTTGGACATACTGCTAACCAATTCCAGATGGCCCATGACCCCTTCTTCCAACACTTGTCCTTCCGTGAGCCCCCAACAGAAATGTGCCCTCAGTGCGATGACAGCGAGGACATGGAGGACGATGACCAAACATCCGACACCACCAGGTCCGCGGAGCCCATCCATCGCCTCGACAAAGGTTCAATCCTTTTGTAGGGGAAGGGGACCCAGTCAACCACCGTCACTCAGACACCCGCCTATGGGATACATACAAAACTGCAGATAGAATGACAAGCATTAATTTTCTCTCCTGTAACATTTGTTTATCGGAATATTAATCCATTTTTCCTCTCCGGGGAACAATACACTTACCACAGCATCTTTTCCCTGTGCAATAATCTCTCCAGCTCTGGGAGGACCATTGAGCTGCTCCACCCACACTTTTGCCCCCGCAGTAAAGTCTGATGATTCAAACCCAGTTTCACCCCTCTGAGTGATAGTGGTAGGTTTAGTAATCTCTTCAACTTTGGACATTACACACCGTTTGATTACTAACTGAGCTATCTTGTCTCCTTTTTCCAGTACCAACGGTTCTTTACCTGTATGCTGACAATGTTCACAATCTTCTATGGCAGTTTTAATATCATCAATGATGAGATCTATTCCTCTGTCCCTCGCCCATTTCAATGTTCCCTGCACACCCCAATGTCCAGCAGTAACGTGAGCCCATTTGGCTAATCCAGGACTTGATTGTCTTACAGCCTGAATTTTCACTATCTTATCTACAGTCTGATTATGCAGGGATTCAGGATCATTGTTATTAGTATGAGCATCCACATGTAATACTGACACAGGAATATTTTGGCATTTCTCCCAAATGTCCTTCCATAGGTCAGCTCCCCAAACCTCTTTTGAATGTATCTTCCATTGTGTAGCATGCCAAGTTGGCATCCAAGTTAACATTCCTTGGGCTACTGACCAGGAGTCAGTATAAATACTTACTCCCTGCACCCCAGCTGCCATTATTACCATGTGTACTGCTTTCAACTCTGCCCATTGGCTACTCTTTCCTGTCCCTGTGAGTTCCATAACTTGTTGTGTACCAGGGTTAAATGCCCCAGCCTTCCATTTCCTGGTTCCTGCCACATATTGACAGGAACCATCAGTGAACCAGGCTCGCTCCTGCTGCTCTGGGGTGAGTTCGCTCCATCTTACCCCCAGTTTCACAGGAGAATCCTGGATTGGTTTTACCTCAAAAGGCACTTCATCCATTTCTGGAACGTCTGCCACTTGCTCGTGGAGCATTGATACTCCTTTTTCTCCTGGTTTCATTCTCTCAGAAACATACCACTTCCATTTTATGATGCTAGCCTCTTGAGCTACCCCTATGCGGTGAGTTGTAGGATTGCTCATGACCCAAGTTAGAATGGGTATATGTGTTCTCATCATTACTTCATGCCCCACAGTTTGGGCTTCTGTTTCCAACAAAGCCCAATAACATGCCAACAACTGTTTTTCAAATGGAGTATATCTCTGTCCTGCATCAGGCAATTTCCTAGACCAAAAACCCAAAGGTTTTCTGCACCTATCTTGTTTTTGCCACAAACTCCAGTTAGCATAATCATTTACTGCAGAAACCTGTAACTCCACTGGTCCTGACAACATCTTCCCCAAAGAAACAGCTTGTTGGATTGCCTCTTTAGCTAGTTCAAATGACTGTTGTTGATCAGGCCCCCATTCAAACTGCTCCTTCTTCCGAGTGCATCTGTACAGAGGCTGCAAGATCTGTCCTAAATGAGGTATGTGGTGTCTCCAGAACCCAAACAACCCAATATACCGCTGAGCATCTGTCTTATTCTGTGGTATTGGGAACCGTGCTATTTTCTCTTTAGCTTTAGTTGTTATTTCTCTTTCCCCTCTATTCCAGATAATTCCCAAGAACTTCACTGACTGTGCAGGTCCCTGCACTTTCGCTGGATTTATCTCCCATCCATGATTCTTCATATGTGTTATCAGAAGTGGGAGCAATTGCTCAACCTCTTCTTTAGTGTTTCCCTGAATCATGATGTCATCAATGTAGTGTGATAACAATATGCCTGATGGGATCTTTAAAGTCGACAGATTTTCAGCCACTATCCTATGACAGATTGTGGGTGAATGCACATACCCTTGTGGTAATCTGGTGAAGGTGTACTGTCTTCCTTCCCATGTAAAGGCAAACTGTTCCATCTTGTCCTCAGGGATAGGTATGGTAAAGAAAGCATTGGCCAAATCTATCACCGCATACCATGTACCAGAGTGATGCTGCACCCTTTCCACAATCGTGATAACATCCGGAACCGCAGACGTTAAAGGAGGAGTATGTTTATTCAGCGCTCTATAATCCACAGTCATTCTCCATGAACCATCTGATTTCTTCACTGGCCATAAGGGATTATTCCACCGTGTGGTGCATGTTTTCAAAACTCCTGCCTCCAGATATTCTTTAATAGTGTCCGTAATTTCTTTCTGACCCCCAGGCAACCGGTATTGTTTTTGTGATACCACCTGTGTTGCTTCAGGAATGGGAAAAGGTGTCATTTTGACCTTGCCTACCAAAATGGTGTGGATTCTGTTTATACCAAAACAAAATCGACCATGTTTCAGATGAAGAGTCATTCCGGCCAATATATCCATTCCAATAATCCATTCCTTTGCAGGAGCCACTACTACACTGTAATTTCTAATAGGTTGATTTCCTATTTTTAAGGGCAAAGTTACTCCCTTTCCTACTAACATCTGCCCCCCAAGTCCAGTCAAAGGTACAATGTTTCCCTTTATTTTATCAGGATTGCCATGAATTACAGAGGCCTCCGCCCCAGTGTCAACCAATGCCATTACTGTCTGTACTGATTTTTTCCAATAAATCTGTAATTCCACATGTGGTCTGATATCATTTACTGACCATCCTGAGGCACTGGCAACAACCCGAGCTTGACCTTCATCCTATTCATCATCATGTTCCCTTCGGTGCTGTTTTTTCTTTCTACGCTTCACTGCCGCCACCTGATAACACTCATCTGAACTCTCCTCCTCTGAAGATTCTTTGGGAGGGGCGGAAGGTTCAGCAGGCTTCGACGCCACCTCCCTGATCACATTCTGCAACATTCCAACCAATTCTGACACAGACATCCTGTCGTCCTTTTCAGGACAATGTCTGAACTGACAATGGACCTTCAGTCCCATTTGGCTGCATTTCTCCATCAATGCATTAGTGGGCAATCCATCAATCTCCTCAAACGGCACTCCCGCTTGTCGCAGTGCCCTCCACAGATCTGTTCTAGAGGGGCCCATTGCCCCCCCTTTACGACCCCTTGAATGTGGATCAATCCTGGGTTTATTTTCAGTTCTAGCTCCCTCTCTCCTCGTCTCAGACCAATCACCCAGCGTGGTGAGTTCGCCAAGACGATCTTTTATCGCGGCAAAAGTCTGGTCTGCCGCGCCAAACAACAAGCTGGTCACCATGGGTTTATAATGTGGTGGGGCATGTCTGATGAGGTGATCTCTAGTTGCCTTAGAGATGTTACAGTCCACCACTCCAGCTCCCCCGTTTCGAGCCACTTGCTCTCTAATAGTGAGTCTGGTGAGCCGCTGAATGGCATCTCTCACTGTCTGCCATTGCCCTTTAATCTCAGACCAGTCCGCCGTGGTAGGATAGATTACATGACATGCCAGAGCATATGCATCCCCCACATTGAAATCTTCATCAGCTGGCAATGCCCGGACTGTAGCCCTGTATTCAGCATTTATCTGTGCATCAGTACTTAATCCTGAAAATCTCATGGCATCACCGGCATCTATGGCTATATCACACGCGCCATCCTCCATAAGGCGATTAAGCCAGGAGTCAGTTGGTTCGCCTGGGCGCTGTTTCAGCTTCCCATTCATGTGATTTAACTCATCTTGTGAATAATCCTCTAGCGTTGTTAGCAGCCTAGGGGCGGGTTGTGGCTGCTGTTGTAACATCCTTCTTATATTACCCGCCTCATCGAGTTCCGGCCGTCCCTGATCATCCACCATATCTACCAGTATTGGTGGAATAATTTGCTGTTCTCGCCGACGCCTAGTAATAGGTCTTTGTTCTGACATCTTTATCCTCTGTAATGATGGATACAAGGGCTGAGGTGGTGGGTCAGGTTTAATCACCCACTCCTCCTCCTCATCATCCCCCCAAAGATCCCCGTTCCATTTCTGCGGGTCCCAATCTTCACCAACATTCTTTACAAACGCCCGGATCTGAGCAGGACCTGTTCTACGAGGTCGCTTCTTTTCCTTCCTTTGCGCTCGAGACACAAAAGTCAGCGTTTTATCCAAAACATTCTGAGCATGCTTTAGCTCTTTCCCCATCACACACACTCTCTGCTCAAACTCTGAGCATGATTTCTCAACTTCTTCAGCATGGATTTTCTCCTGCGCCGCTCGCTCTCTACAACTGCTCAATTCTAACTCCTGTTTTTTCCATGCTTCTGCAAAAAGCCACATCATATCTCTCACTCCTGCCAGCGGCGCTTTTTCTTTAACTTCTATCCGCGTCAAACGGTCCAGCACCACGGCGGGGCTGACCACTCCATTTAACTCTCCCCACGGCCCAGGGCGTCCACCGCGCTGCCTTAACATATCACCAATGGATCGGAACTCCTCCGTTTCCCAGCCGGGAATCGGCACGGGAATCGGCGTTCCCTCCCCAGAAGCACTCGGCTCCTTTTTGCTTCTCCAAAAACACTTCATTGTTGCTGGAATAGCTTGACTGATCCTGTTCGTGACGCCAAAAATGTTCTAAAATAAAATGTTTTATTTTATTTTAATTACCTTAAAAGACTCAAAGTCTCTTTTTACACTTTATATTTATTTAGTCAGGATCGTTGTCAAGTCGACGCCAGAAACAATGAAACACAACTTGAATATCAGATGAACAACAAGGCTTTATTCAACCGGCATTCATACAAGTTATCAATCATGAACGAAACATTTCTCTTACCGTTGCTTATGGGTGGAGAGCTGAACACCCCAGTTAGAAAATGTAATCCATGAACCTCGTCAGGTAGAATCCAACAAGCAGCTCTAACAGCTCTGAGCTCTGCTCTGCTCCTTATACATTCCCTGATGTGCGTGCAAAGCTGCACACCTCCACCAGGATTACCTTGATTACATCCTCATGATCACATTATGTTCGGCTCTCCTTGATTACATCCTCATGATAAGTGTGATTGACAAACAGTAGTGATCAATAACTTGTATAAAGCAATTATACAACAGATGACAAGTTCATTTTTATTACACCTCCACAAAACAGTTTGATTTTATTTTACATATTACCTTCAGTCTGATCATTATATGAAAGAAAATTAGACTAGTTGTGTGAATTCTGCAGAAAACGTTTGCTCAGATGGGACTTTATATTCACTGCTTGTGCTTTTTTGGTGTAGAAGACTATAACATTTCACATCTACTGTTACTGTCACAGAAATGAGTTCACAAATTCGACAGAACTTCCACCAGGACTGCGAGGCTGCAGTAAACCGACAGATCAACCTGGAGCTGTATGCTTCATATGTTTATCTCTCCATGGTAAGAGAAACATTCAAGCTCACAGTGCTATGACTTGTTTTGTGTTTTTGAGAGAGTAAATTAAGTGTTTTTGTTCTGTTTTTCATAACTTTTAGGCATACTACTTTGACAGAGACGATAAGTCTCTACCAAATTTTGCCAAGTTTTTTAAAACGCAGTCAAAGGAGGAACGTGAGCATGCCGAGAAGCTGATGGGTCTGCAGAACAATCGTGGAGGCAGAATCTTTCTTCAGGACATCAAGGTATCTACTCATACATTCTTTTATTTATTTATTTATTTTATTATTTTTTTACAAAACAGTCTGTGGTTTGTAAGCATTTAAAAAATATATTCCTTAATTATTTTTAATTTTTAGAATAATTTTTCCTCATGGGATATTAATGAATGCCGCTCTAGATTTAAAATGTAACTTTATTGTGTTTGTTTCAGTTTTTCTATCACAAAATAAATACTTGATGTTGTCATGAATTATTTTCGTGTTAGAAACCAGATAGAGACGAGTGGGGGAGCGCTCTGGAGGCTCTGGACTGTGCTTTGCAGCTGGAGAAAAGTGTAAACCAATCTCTGCTGGATCTGCAGAAAATGGCGACCGAACACGACGATCCTCATGTGAGAAGCTTGCTGGAGGAACAAACTGCACAGGATTCATCAGTTCAATCTCGTAATGTGATGTTCTTCAATGTTTTTTTATCTTTCTCTTACAAACAGATGTGTGACTTCATAGATACACATTTCCTGGATGAGCAGGTGAAATCCATCAAACAGCTGGGCAACTGGATCTCAAACTTGCGTCGTATGGGAGCCCCTCAGAACGGCATGGCTGAGTACCTCTTTGACAAACACACCATGAGCGAGGAGGCCAGTTAAACTACTCCATCTCAGCCACAAACATGCATATAAAAGTTGTTGTTTTATTTATGCTTGTCATCCACATGCAGAATACAAATATTCATGTGTGGTCCTGCAACATGTGCTTCAGCTTTCACTACAGCTATCATATATTCATGCTTATCTATATTTCACTGATCTTGGCAATAGGGGTAGACCGATATATCGGGCCGATGTTTAGCGTTTTGGTACATTGGCCAATATTAGTAGTCCTTAGTAAAACCGATTTAAAGTCAGGCACATGCTTGGGCTGCCCGGTGCAGTTGCAGAATTAACTAATAACATCTGCATTATAAGTACTCTAAATTAACTTTGTTCAGGTGTCTGACTTTAACACTGCCCAGTGCACAAAGTAAAACTTGAACAGTTAGTTAAATTCAGAGTTAAAAAAAAGCTGATCCAGCTACAGATATTGTGTTCATCAACTGATGTTATTAGTGACATTTTAGCATGAAAATAAGGGGGAAAGTATCGCGGTTTGGGCCACTGGCTGACCATGTCTCTTACTTATCGGTATCGGCAATAGAAAAACCAATATCGGTCGACCTCTACTTGGCAGTGATTAAGTTAGTGCTTCACTTTGAAGATTAATTTATTAAACTCGACTCTGCCACAATAAATATTTCCAGGTTTTAACATTTCAGGTTCATTGTTACACCATAACGTGGTTTAATTCTATCTATCAATATAGCCAAAACCTTCAATTAGACTTATGTGTGTGTATATGTATATATATATATATATATATATATATATATATATATATATATATATATATATATATATATATATATATATATGTATATATATATGTATATGTATGTATGTATGTATATATGTATGTATATATTATATATATATATGTATATATTATATATATATATATGTATATATTATATATATATATATATATATGTGTGTGTGTGTGTATATATATATATATATATATACACACACACATATACATATAATGAATTACAAGCCAGGAAATCAAATAAAAAATACCACAGCAAAGTCATACACACATTATAATAGTTGAAAATTTTGTTAATTTTTTTGCTTTATGTTTTGTTTATATTTGAAGAATCTTTACAATGGCTGCAGTTGTTTGTTTAGAGTTTTCTACACTGACGTGGTCAAGAAATGAAACATGATTAAGCCAGATTTTCAGATGAAGATTAAACACAGTGTTTGACATTTTTTTTTGTCAAGTTATTTTTGTTTGAAAGTGTTAATTTTGTATTTTTTAACATGAACAATTGTACCTACAGTATTCTTGTATCATGATGGAAATAAAACAATGATATACAATTAGTTTACAGGATTTTCATTTTAAGAGCAGCAACAAAAGAAGCATGTTTACTTATTTATGTATTTATTTATTTATTTATTTATTTATTAGGACACAAAGTACATACATCTAGAGGGAATGAGTGTATGCTGTTTGGTGTCGTTTTTCCACATCGCACCACTGAAATCTCAAGGTGGTGTCCGGACAAAAAGTAACAAAATTCAGTAAAAAAAATAAAATAAAGGATTTGTTCAGAATTGTAAACAGTGAAGAGATTCTTGTTTACTGTGGAATTTTAAAAGTTAAAGCTCATTGTGTCTAACTTATAAATGCATAAAAGATGGGTATAACTCTGAGACGTGTCACTGGGAGCTGGCCTTTCAAATGTTTGCTTACTGTAGAAAATTCAGTCATTTTCACATGAAAATCAGCCCTCGTGATCAGCAGAATTGTGATTTGTCATTTAAATAACTACAATTTAAATAAATATTATGTCACTAATATGTGTTTTTCTTCAGTTTAAAAAACTTCCTCCAGTTTTACCTTCTGGTCCAGACATGGCCACTTCAGGCCCCAAACCAGCAAAGATGTTTGCCAAATGCCAAACTCAAGTCTTTAAATATATATTTCTCAAACTTATGTGTAACTTTACATTGGCTGCTCCCACTTCCTTTTTTTCTGGTGTCAAACCCATTTTTCTCAGTCCTGCTCCCTTCCTCCTGTGGCGTTCTTCACCCCCTCGTCCACCAGAACTCCCAGCAGGTCCCCGTCAGCCAATGAGATCCCAGAATCATTGGACAGAATTTGCTGATTGGTATCTAGCTGTGTTGGTTCTGTAGTGGGAGTTGTGTTTGTGATACTGCTCGGTCCACCATTTGTGCCCCCATTGCTCACCTTGGTGTTTGAGCTGAAGTTACCATGGATACTGATTCCATTACAGAGACTTCCTGTTGTGCTTGTGCCGTTGGTGCTTGTTGCATTAATGCTGCTGGAGCTGCTGTTGGGATTACTGGGATTTGGTACCACTGTGTGAGAGGGGGGAGTAAATGAGAACACTCTTTCACCTCCACTTCCGTTGGCCTGAGCACTTGGAGGTCCAGCCTGGCTGTCGGAGGAGGGAAGGGTTTCCAAAGTCAGGCGAGGAAGAAGAGGACGGCGAGACAAGAGGCCATGCCCTGGTCTAAGTTTAGATATTGGATAGAGCTCCGGTGGTGGGTCAGGGAAGGAGAAGGCTGGACCACTCTGTATCTCGCCATTCCCGCTCACCCAGGGTAATGCAGAAGATGGCGGTGGTGGAATGTGGCTTGGAGTGTCTGGAGGAAGAAACTGAGAGCTAACCATCTGAGGAGCCATGGAGCTACAGCTGCGATCCCAGTCATTCTGGGTGCGCCGTTGGTACCGAGGGCGAGGCACAGCTGGAGGCTCATTATGGATGGGTGTTTGTGGGCAGCTGTAAAACCCTGGTCTCTCAAACAACGGCATCGTCGAGAAGGCATAGTCTGGATCCCGCTCCTGATTCAAAGGCTGGCGAGCTTGACCTTGAGTCGGTGCTTCTGGGTGCAAATAAAGAGGGAAGCGGCTTAGAGGAGCTCCTGGCCGCCGCCGTAGTAAAGGCACCCTGGATGAGCGCGGGAAGTGAGGGGACTGGACCCCTAAAAGACGACCCAGCCCTCCAAGCAGGGGGGTGGAGTAGTTGGCCTCTTCATTTTCTTTGATCTGTTCCAGGTTAGACTGAAACTCCATCTCCTCCTTGGGAACACTAGTTAAGACCACGAAGATGGTTATCTACACGTCAAATATTCAAGAAGTGTTTTCTAGAAAAATACAAAACAATTACAGTTCACCTGATGTCTAGTGCTGATCCCAGGAAGGATGGTTTTCGATGTTCAGCACTGGCAGGTGTGTAGGGCGGTTCTGGCTCTGACTCATTCCAGTACATGTCCTTCTCAACCAGTGGAAGGCTGTCGTACATTTCATCCACCGATAACAAAGACACCTGCAAAAAAGAATCTGTAATAGAAAATTCTTTGTCTTTAATAAAAAGAGCAAATAGTTTGGTTCATCTCCACACCTGCAAGTTGCGGTCAACAAGCCAGTTTGTTTCAAAGTCATCGTCGTCTTCACCAAAAGGGTTTATTAGTTGTTCAGCCACCTGAGACAATAAAACCAAGACAGCTCTGAATTAACATCCAAAAACAGGCAAATGAGAAGATCAGTATCAGCTTTGTCTCACCTTCAACCAACCAACATAGAAAAAAAACTGCAACAGCGTGAAAACGGGCAGGTAGAAATCAACATCATGACCCGGATATCCCTGACTTGGATCCAAGAACTGGCGGCCAATCAGACAAGCCAGAAAGAAGCTGTAGACTGCAACTGTTACCACCTGATTAAAAGATGGTATTATGTCTTTTGGTGAATCAAATGCACTTTTAATAAGATCACAGTTTCAGCAAATTACAGTCAAGACTTCTACTTTATTTCATATCTCAGAGGACCTGAGTGTAGACGAGAGGCAGGCTGATCCAGTCATAACCGTACAGCTTCATGCACCTCGCTCGTAGACTGTTCAGCTCCTTAAAGGCGAGACAAACAAGGTCAGCAAAAACGTTGAATAGCAAAGTTCACACTCCTCAGCTCTGCAGGCGGAAGCACCTACGGAGAAAATGGCCGTGAGGGCCACGTCGTTGTTGATGCGACCCTCAGTTCGAGCTCTCAGGGCCAGGCTGACGAACCACATGCAGGGTACCCAGAACTTGTTGTGAGGGGAGGGCAGGTCCTCAAGGTGTCTCAGCTCTTCTGAGCTCATCAAACCTGGAGATGAAAGGTGGTCTGATTAGAGTTCAGATTCAAGGTATCCAAAAGAATATTGAACAGTGAAATTGATTGGTTTTAACACGTCCTACCGGCCTGGACCAGATGCTCCATGGTTGGAAACCTCTTGTAGACAGCTGTGCTTACAGATCGGTAGATGAGGACACCGGAGAGGTTGACATAGCGCATCAGTGTTCTTCGGATCAGCTTTGCTGTTTCATCGTTTCCACGGACATGACCTCCCACTAATGTAGCCAAACGGTCTGGCCAGGGTATGTTCTCAAACTGACCCCACCAACGAGATACCACCAACGTCACATAGAAACCTGGTTTAAAAAATCAGATGGCAGATTTGGTGGTCGTGTCTGGTGAAAGGGCTCTGCCTAGATGTCACACAGCAGCCTGCCATGACTCACCCAACACAAACGACACAGGGATGAGCTCTGCGTAGCGGTCACAGTATATGGACAGTTTCTCAAACAGTCTCTTCTGGTCGGTGTTTAACACCAACCTGGTGGGAAGTGAACAGATTAAAAGCACTGAAAGGAGAATCTTGCCACAAACGTCTTGTATCAGTCGTCCAAAAAGACCGGCGGTGAAGCAGCTGCTTTTCCCTTAAATAAAAATCAACGTGTTCTTCACAAGAGAGGACATGTGGTCTCATTTAGAATTACATGTTTACATGTGGTACGTTCTATCAATATGTGCTTCACATGTTATCTAAAGGGCTTCATATGTGAACGTCCATAGGCTTCACACTTTTTTTTTTACCATAAAATGTTTTCACATGTGTGAAACATGAGTGATCTCATGTTTTTCACATGTATGATTGTGCTAATGTGCTTTTCCCCATAAGACTTGTTAAAGCACATTTTTTACAGCAACATGGCAAAAGACCACGAGAAGGTGTCAAGAGTCATTTCCTACAAAATAACCCAAGACCACGTCATAAATCTGAAAGCTTATGTCTGGTGTCTCGTTACTCGTTCAAAAATATAAATCACAAACCAAAAAAGCTAATTGAAAATATTTGGGGGGGAAAAGCACCGATTTTTCCTTAAAAGATAAATAAAATTTTCAAATTTTTTCTATGAAGTTATAGTCAGGTCTCCCAAAGTGGATGTGAAATAGTTTACATAAAGAAGAGATGATGGACTAAATGTGTTTAAAGTTTTTAAGGAAATTTTTAAGTTGAATCTAAGATTGAAACATTTTTCACAAAATACACATTTTAAAAGACAAGTTTGATATATGCTGTGGAAAGCTGTTATATGAAAAATTAAGCTTTTATCACAGCTTGTGTTTTTTTTTTTTTGCTTGTTAAAATTTTAGCTACTTTTTTTTATTTAAATTTACCATTTTAATTCTCATTGCTTGCTGCATCAGTGAATTCTACCGTTTTTCAACATTATAGAGTAAATAATTATAAACGCAAAGATAAATACAGACTGCAATGCTAAAGAAAACCCGTCACGTGCAATATTCTTAACGTTTGTACTACACCTAGTGTTGTTTTGTGTACGTAAAAATGTTCTGTACAGTTGACTCAAAATAAAATCAATGATTACAGAAGCTTTGTGTGAAAAGTTTAAAATGATCCTCCGTTCTGAAATTGTGTTGTAAAATTTCAACTACAAAAGAATAAAAAGTAACTTATAAGAAAAAATAATTCTGATCTCAGACACACGTGGATTAGCAATGCAGTAATGATGGTGACTATAGAGCAGAAGGATGCTCCGGTTACCTGTAAAGGACGCTGAGGAAGTAGTAGAGCAGAGTGAAGATGAGGAGCTCTCTGTAGAGCAGTTTGTAGATGCTGCCCTTCCATCGCAGCAGCAGGTGGAAGAAAGTCCCCAAACCTGCATCGGCAACTCTGCGGGAGTACGTCACGGTCATCGCTGCTGCTTCTTCTTACCTAACCTGCTGGTCATTTCAGGCATGAAGGAAACAAACTGGACTGGATTCTACAACGACAAAGAAGTTTATGACATCCACGTCGACAAGCCTAGATTTACCCTTCCTGATTGTAAATTAACTTTGTTAGATTAATGATTTTATTTAAGATTTTGCTCACCGGGTTAAACTGACCCACTTACCACTAAGAATAAGAACCTTCTGCCTTGTACCCGTTGCTGGAGATGTGTGAGGGCAGCTTTCAGGGACAGTGTGGAAAACAGGAAAGGGACCAAAAACAGAGCGAGGGAGTCTTACACCTCCGGTCACTTGATGTGATAATCTGTTTCTACAACAAAGCTGTATTGTGAGGCCAGGTCCTGCTAATCTGAGCAAATCTGGTCACCACAGAGCTGCCACAAATAGGCCAGTTGGTAGGTGTGAACGATGACTTCTTTAGTTTTGACTCTTGACACAAATCTCAGGGAGGTTTCATCCACGTTTCTGAAGTTGAACTCATTTTTACTGTTGCACCCGAACACCTCATCATCTTTGAACTCCAGACCAAGTTTTAATGTTTTTGTTTTGTGAAACATTTCTTAATATTCAGGTGCTACTGAGCGTGACCCCCCTCCACTGGTAAAAATGTGCACAGCTGGTCAACCTTCACCACTCTCTTTATTCTGCTACCTTCTTCACCACTCTCCATTCTGCTCTCCCCACCTATTCCACCTTCCTCAGGATCCACTGATTTCCCTCTTTCCTGTTCACTCTCTCTCTTTCTTAACATTTTTTTATCACAATTGTCTATTTTATGCTAATTTAAAATGTATTTTTAACCGTTTTCTAAATTCTTTTTTATATTTTTACATTTTTTGTTTTTGTGAAGCACCTCGTGATTTTATCTTGAGAGGCACTATAGAAATGATACTTTCTTCCTCTTCTTCAGAGGGAGTTAGTGATTAACCAGGACGCCCTGAGCAGGGCACGGTGCGAAGAGTTTACTCAGCTAAACGCTTCTGATCAAATATCTGGAAACGAGGATCAGTTTGATCCAACCAGGTGAGTACATTCTGTTTTTATTTTTGCTTCTGTCACCCTGAAAGTGTGGAGGAGGGATTTTCCACGTTTGAGACAAAGAAGGGAGCGTGGCTTTTTAATGTTTTCTGTATGTTTTGAGAACTTTCTGAGTTGCTGCATTTGTTTCCAGATATCAAAGCCATTCTAACTAAATCTTTGCTGAAGAAACATAAAAGCATTCAGTTAGACGGCATCAACTGAAAGAGGCAGATGGATGCTTTTGAGGGAATTCACAGCGTCCAGATTTCCTCCTCTCCACCGTCCTCCATCTCATCGAGCCCTGGATATGAAGTCCTCAAGACAGGGAGGACTGGGATAGCTGTCTACTCCTCTCAGGTCTTCTTCGGGACACCAGACGTGTCCAAAGTTAGACACAAGTCCAGCAAGTTCACTGCAAAGGAGGGCTGTGTTGTTGGGAAGTAAGTGTTCAAAGTGGAAAAACGTAGTCAAGCTGCCCACGATCCTAGAAAAGTCATGGCTGCTATAGGAGCTCGGTTTAGGACGTGATTGCTGTTTACATTTTTAATATGTGTGTGTGTGTGTGTGTGTGTGTGTGTGTTTATTAAAATGTGCACTGGAGACCCTCCAGGAAATCAGGACAGACAGCAGACAATGGATCAACTCAGCAGTCTGAGCTCAGATGAGGCGTGAACGTGATTGTTATAAAGGATTTAAAGTAATAATGGAGATGAGGCTCTTTTTGGAGAGATGGACCAATAAGAAGAAACCAGAAGGTCAGCCAGTCTGAAATTCAAAAATCAGATTATGTTTAAATAATTTTCATCCCCAAACTCACCAAGCCCTGATTCACACTCGCAACAACAGCTCTTTCATAGCTTGCTTCCAGAATCAGGATTATCAGGCTAAGGATACATTGGAGAAGATTTTCTAGTACTTATACTTTATTTAGTCCACAGTGTATGAAAAGTCAGACTTTTAAAAGTATGTGGGACATTTCATGGGATTTATTTTTATTGTGATATCGCATCTGTGCCAGCTCATCAGTAAAATCGCTTCCATCCAGTGGATATCCATTAGTGGAGCGAAACACTTCCTGTCCCCATTTGAGTTTTGCACGACTGCAGAGTCACGTGTGAAACTCTGCAATTTTGGCCACAGAGCAGTAGGAGTCTAAGGCCCTGTCCACACGTAGCCGGGGATCTGCCAAAACGTAGATATTTTTCTACGTTTTGGCCTGTCATCCACACGAAAACGGAGTTTTTTCACACGAAAACGGATTTTTTTAAAAACTCCGGCCAAAGTGAAGATCTGCGTTTTCTCCGTTTTGGGTGTCCGCGTGTGGACGGACAAAACCGGAGTTTTAAGGTCCGCAACGTCACTTTCCGCTACAAAAAAATGCTGACATCACGTGTGCGACCTGTGTTTACACTAGCCGGCATCATGGATGCCCTCAGAGCTGCGCTCTGTAACTAACCGATCCATCAATTGTCCAAGCGCTTTTTGCTTGTTTGTTTTTGCAAGCGGAATTACTGCTCCTTGCAGAAGACCACAGACGAAGGATGAGGTTAAGAACGGGGGAAGTACTGCCGCCTACAGGTCTGGCATGTCCTTAACAACGTATTTATCCGGGTACGTGTGGACAGAGTTTTTTTTTTTTAAACGCGGTGGTGTGGATGCAAGTTTTTGGAGGGGCGGATATTCGTTTAAAAAAAAACCCGGCTACGTATGGACTAGGCCTAAGTGACATTTCCTTAACCCATTTTAGCACAGAGAAAATGGTTTAAAAATATGAAAAAGTTGCAACGTATCCCTTTAAACAGTGTTGATGGTTCAGAAAGTATTGCAGTACTTCTTTTGGTTTTCACATGGTAACAGTCTGATGCATAGTTTTTGCAGTCTGTGGTTACCATGGTAAAACTGATGAGCCACTGTCTGCAGCTTTAACATTTCCGTTGATCTGGTCTTAGCTCTTGATTTGTCCTCCCGCTCTAGCTTATGACTAAATTGGCCATAGCTGCTGCCTTCTGCACATCTTTAGATTGGATTATAGACTCTGGGACTGCTGGTTCTGTAAGGCTTTTGCCAGAGGAGCTGCTATTGTCACCGTGGCCGGGAGGACGGGATGGGTAGGCCTGGCACGTGGGAGTGGAGGAGGAGTCACGTGACTCTTAGGAGAGGAGGGCAAGAAGGAAAGAAGAAACTCGTCTTTTTGCTTCCTAGAAATAATAATGCAGAGAGAATGGACGGTTTCCCCGTGAGGTGTTGAGCCAAAGTGCGCTTTTATTAGTTTTTATGTAACTTTTTGCGGCCGCCGCTGCTGCTCTTTGTGTTGTTTACGTCAGCGTCCGCATTCCTCCGCTGTGATTTAAAACAGCTGGGATTAGTTTCACTGAAACCTGCTGACGTTTGCTCGCTTTGTGCGACTTTTATTCATTAAAAAATAACTTGGAGTCAAATTAAAGTGGAGAGGAGACGCTGAGGCACGGGGGAGCTTCATCTGCTGTCCGGGGCTCTGTCAGGGTAAGAAATAATAACATGTAAGGAAGGTTAAAGGCTTGGTCTGCGGAAAATACTGAGGACAACTAAGAACAGGAACTCACACAGTCTTACATGATTATTCTCTTTGGAAATTGATGTTGTCGAACCAAACAGTGGTTTGCGGTCTCTGCCAGGGCCTGCATTAGTTTGTAACTCATTAGTTAACACTGGTTTATTAGTGTATGCTAATGAACAAAAGCCTTTCAGATCACACTGTAGAGCAGAGTAAACAGAATAAATATGATGCATGGATGAGTCTTAACCGGGTCCTGGTGTTGTCTCACTGGAGACTCAATGGGACCTTTATGAGACTATTATGTCTTCTGTCACAAGCTGCAAGTCATGAGACTCCTAGTTAGACTCGTGTAAACATCTAGTGTTTTTCTTAAATGACAACAGATTAGGAATATAATTTCTGTGCCATAATCAACACTTTATAGATTAATTCACACCTTACTAAACTTACTTAATTCAGTAAAAGGCAGCTTCTGTAGACAGGCTAAATGTAGATCTACAATGCTGTGCATATTTGAGTGCTCCTTTTCTGTGGCCATCTCCAAGTTTAGGTCCTCCACCACCTCTCTTACTCATGGTGTCCCACAAGGTTCTGTGCTGGGGCCTCTGCTCTTCCTCCTCTATCTGCTCCCTCTTCAGCACATCCTGAGCTCCTTCAAAATAATCTCCTACCATCTTTATGCAGATGACATATCCAACTGTACACCTCCTTTAAGCCCCATGAGATGTCTAAGCTCCAGCTGTTACACACCTGCTTAGACTCTATTAAAACTTGGATGGCTGGGAGCTTTCTTCAGCTGAATGAAGATAAGACTGAGAAACTCATCTGTGCCCCAGACAAGCTGGTTCCCAAAGTCAGACTCTCTCTTGGTCAGCTTGCTTCTCACACCAAACCTTCCGTCAGGAATCTTAACATTTTTTCAAATCACAGTTGTCTATTTTTTGCTCATTTTAAATATATTTTAACCATTTTCTAAATTCTTTTTTATATTTTTACATTTTTTGTTTTTGTGAAGCGCCTCGTGATTTTATCTTGAGAGGCTATAGAAATGATATTCTCTTCTTCTTTTCTTGGTCTTATCATTTTTTAAGTTTGATTATGTTTAAATGTATTTTATTTATTTTTTCAAACCATTTTATTTCCTGAAAATGTTCAGTTATAGAAAATCATAACAAGTGAAAGATATATATATATATATATATATATATATATATATATATATATATATATATATATATATATATATATACATACATACATACATTCATACATACAAGGATTTAGAAAATATTTTGTGCTCTTGTAAAGGTTGGTAGATCTGGAGCCAGAGCCAGAGTCCAGAGTGGAGGGAGGACGCCAGGTTGGGCCCGCCTCAGACAGACCTCATGGCGATCTGTGCCGGCTCCGCAGTTCCTCGTTGGAGATTAAAGAAAAAGAAATAAGAGAAAAGGGGTCAGAGATCCTGAGGGAACAGCTGGATGCGGCGAAGAAGGTATCAGTAACCTACTTCATTGTTGTACGCACAGAGAGACCGTCACGCTGTGAAAGTGGAGAAAAGCTGACTGTGCAGAAGTTCTTCCTTTTATAAAACGTGTTTGTCGTTTCCTCCTTCGCATCATAGGAACTGAAACTCAAAGATAAGGAGTGTGAACGTCTGTCTCAAGTCAGGAATCAGCTGGAGCAGGAGCTGGAGGAGCTGACTGCCAGCCTGTTTGAGGTCAGCGGTAATCACACAGCTGAGTTGATTCCTCTGGGTCCTTCAGAGGAGGACGTAGAAGCTCTGTTCACAAAGGCTCTGGGATTTAGCCGGGCCTTTGGGGATGTAGTTACATAACCATGATCGTAAAGATGGATTCTAGGTGTTACGTTTATTAGATCTTTAATGTTTGTTTTATATTTTTTTTACCAGGAAGCTCATAAAATGGTGCGTGAAGCTAATGTGAAACAAGCAGGAGCAGAGAAACAGCTGAAGGAAGCTCAAGGGAAGGTGTGTTTTCCATTAATTTTCTTTATTCCAGTCAAATCGGTTTCCCAGTTTCCCTCTGCGTCTAACTGTAGCCCTCCTTTGTTTGGTTGCTAGATTGACGTTCTGCAAGCCGAGGTGACCGCACTCAAAATTCTGGTGTTGACGTCCACGCCTTCCTCACCTAACCGCCAGCTGCACCCACAGCTGCAGTCTTCAGGCACCCGGGGAGCGCATAAATGTGGCGGGGGCCACGTCCGCAACAAGAGCATCAGCAGAGCCTTTCAGAGCTCATCTGGAAAACCAGAACCTTCCTCTGTTTCTATTCAGTCTGCGGGTAAAGAGGAGCGGGAGGTAACGTGGATCCAAACACTTCTTCTGACTTCTTCCTTTTCCCGCTTTGCGCTGAGCTGATTTCTCTTTGTGTCCCCGCTAACTTCTCTCTGACTTCCTGTTTCTGATGACTCTCAGCCCACTGGTCCCGCTCTGCTCTCTCTGATTTTCTGCCTGTTACCATGCCAGTCTGTCACTATGAAGTTTGACCCTCTTTGGCGTGAGCTCAAGTAAACAGGTAGTTACTCCTCTTTCAGCCATGTCTCATAAATATTTTACATGTAATAACAGTTCATCAGCCTGTGTTAACCAAACTCACTGGTAACATTCAGCTCTGAAACATGCTGTGGCTGTATGATGAGCACACTTTAATTTTTTTGTTTGATCATTTGGTAGTCCCAGTAACATCTGGTTCTTCAGCAAAACAACTCTTATTTTGAAAAGAACAGTGTTTAATTTTGAATAGTGGATGAGAACATCCACTGTAGAGTCTGTGTGTCTCAGTTATCAGCAGCAGCATATTTCAGTCACAGCTCTGGCTACAAAACTGGCCACTAAAACAAAAAATAACAAACCAGTAAAGAGCAGAGTTGTGTGATCGTATGACTACAACAAAAACAGAGACAGCAGTTGAGAATAAAAAAAAACAAGGCTACAGAATACTGATCTATCAGTTGAAAGTCCCAATTTGACATCAAAGTGTCTAATCCCAGAGAACATAGAGAAGCTGAAGCCCTAAACCTACCAAACATCAGATTAACACCATGAAGGTGGTTAAAAAAAAGAGTGGATGATGTTTTTCTGGAGCATTTTTGGTCACATAGCTTGAAATGCTCCTTACTGATGGCAAACAATCAATTTTGTTTAGTAAAAAATGAAAATATTTAAAGGTGTGGTTGACTGCAAACATTTTTTCTGATTATAATCAGTCACTCTGAGTTTGTCATGCAGGCTGAACATGAAAATAGTCTCCTCCACCTGTCTCCTGCAGTCGCTGTTGTTGTTTTAATATCCGTGAATCAGCAGCGGACTTCTCAGCTAGTTTAAACTAACTGTTAGCATTAGCAGCTTCACCACACAGCAGAAGCTCATCCAGGCTTGAGTTATTTGTAGAGATAAAGGGTTAAGGGGTGGATCAACCATGTGAGTGTCTATGATTTCAAAGTTGAGAATAAATCAAGAAAGCTAAAAACTGCCTTGATTTTCACCATAAAACACCAGACTAGCATACTAAATAGTTCAACGGTTGGGAAGGTGCGTTACGTTTGGAATCATGGCAGAAAAGGTGCTAACCATGGGTCAAAAAGGACAG
Source organism: Nothobranchius furzeri (assembly GCF_043380555.1). Taxonomy (NCBI): domain Eukaryota; kingdom Metazoa; phylum Chordata; class Actinopteri; order Cyprinodontiformes; family Nothobranchiidae; genus Nothobranchius; species Nothobranchius furzeri. The sequence continues at coordinate 65,010,905 of NC_091744.1, read as the reverse complement.
ATACGTTTATGTTTGACGGTATTTGTTGTGTCCGGTGTTTGACCATCTTCTGTGGCCATCAGATTCTGTGACTCTGGGGGGAGCCAGAAGAAAGTGTTTGACCCTAAAATTGCTTCTTTTTTCCTCCTAAATGTAGCTATTTTGAATGGCTTTTTCCATCAACGTCCACTGCACCTGCAGCACTGAGACTGATGTCAGAATCCATTAAGTCCACCAGTAACATTCCAGACTGAGCTATCCTACAAATATGCTGTAATATGAGTAAAGCAAAGTAACCTGACGTGGGTCTGAGTAGATCGGTGTGATTGTTTTTTAGGGTGGATAGATGAAGCATGACTTTTAGCTCCGAGTGGGAAACAAAGCATAACTAATTCTGGTGCTGCTATTTTAACAAGGTCCACCCTGTTCTGAGGCACATCAGCGTTATTTGATAAACTTTAAGTTCTGCTTCACACATCTTTGTTCTAGAGCAGAACATTTAGGAGAAATGACACCTCTAGATACAGATTACTGTATTCAAGGGCAAACTGTCCAAGCCTGAAGTCTCAGATTGGAAAACTTCGAACTGATTTGTTAAAAGGACTTTTCTTCTCAGACTTTCCTTATCTACAGTGTGCCTGAAGGTTGTTACTGATCCCTCTTGTAGGATAAAATCTCTCCACGTTGTTAAAATGCTGCAGTAACTTAAAGGGACATTATGGAAGTTTGACAGTCAAAACATGTATAGAAATAATGAATTTCTTCTTCATACATTCTCCTGCAATGCCCTGGTCCTGTAGAATGAGCCCTGGCATTTTTGCTGTGATTGCCTGTTTTTCTGTAAAATCACAGAAAAAGAGAGATGCTCGGGTCGAGCAGGCTGCTTCATGCACGTTCACGCTCAGTCATAGCCCGTAGCATTTGCTATCCGTAGCTTTAATAGCAGAGAGAGAGGTAGTGCCAACTCAGCGACTTTGTCGCTGTTCCTAACGCCTAGTGATGAACCTAGCTACATTTCTGAGGACCCTTAGCTACTTTCTGTAGAACTAACTTCTAGATATTTCCCGCAAATTAACAACAAAATAGCCATTTTCGCTCCGAACCGTTCTGTGGATTGACTTTGTTTCAACTTTCATTAAGGATATAAATGTTACAGATACACAGTATGTTACTGGTGCTTTAGCTCACTTAGTAAGATGTCTGACTCATGTAGGAGACCTGGGTTTGATTCCGGGTGTGAATAAAATTTGTAATTTGGAGTTTCGTTTTTACATTAATAATTTTTTTACAGTAATAAGACGCCCAAATTTTTATTTGAGACTCGCTAAACGGCATTGAATTCACGGATAAAAAGATGTGGGTTCAACTTTCATTTTGGAACAATTTTTCAAGCAAGGGAAGGGAATGATCTGAGCATGCAGGAGGACTGACCCATCATAAACCTTTGTCGGCTGTGCTGAAGAGAAAGGTACAGAACCAAATTATTTAATTAGCTGCGTGTTCTCCTATCCTCTGTCCTCCGGGACACACACACACACACACACGCACACGCGCACGCACACACACACACACACACACACACACACACACACACACACACACACACACACACACACACACACACACACACTGCATGTTTGGCCGGCTGACGAGAAAGTGCAGCTGCAGAGACAGAGGGAAACTATTTGTATTAATTTCCTGTGTTCTTCTGTCCTCTGGGCCACACACACACACGGGACTGTCTCAGCTGTTATTTTCGTTAAGGAGTGTGCACATACAGCATGCATGCTCGTGCATGACCCTACTATTGAAGCTGCCGTTACGCTTTTGGCCTGAGGGGGCAATCACGAGCATAAAAATTCAAAAGTCCGAAAAGTCCCTATGAGTATTGTTGGTTGTTACCATAAAAACATTTCAGCTAAATATATCATATAGGAGACACACACAGTGATATTTGAGAAGTGAAACAACGTTTAAAGGATTTACAGAAAGTGTGCAAAAATATGTAAACAAAAAATAGGCAGGTGCTTAAATTTGAAAACTCAGTATTTAGTAATCCCTTCTTTTGCAGAAATAACAGCCTCTAAAAGCTCCCTATAGCTTCCAGTGAGAGTCTGGATTCTGGCTGAAGGTGTTTTGGACCAAAACATATCTAGTTCATTCAGGTTTGATGCTTCTGAGCATGGACAGCTCTCTTTAACTCACACCACAGATTTTCAATAATATTCAGGTCTAGGGACTGAGATGGCCGTTCCAGAACGTTCTACTTGTTCCTCAGCATGAATGCCTCAGTAGATGTTGAGGAGTGTTTAGGGTCGTTGTTTTGTTGAAAGATCCAGCCCCGGTGAAGCTTCAGCTTTGTCACTGATGTGTCCCTAAACTTTAACAAGATTCCCAGTCCCTGCACTGGCCATAAAGCCCCACACCATGATGGAGCCACCACCATGTTTTACTGTAGGTAGCAGGTGTTTGTCTTGGTCTTTTCTTGCTGTGTCCTTTTGTGGCCTCAACCTGAACTGTGCCTGTGGTTTTCCATCTCCTCAATACGTTCCTAACTGACAGCTGAAATGTCTCAGACAGCCTTCTGTATCTTTCCCCTAAACCATTATGGTGAACGATCTTTGTTTTCAGCTCAGGTGAGAGTTGTTCTGAGACCCCCATGTTGCTACTCTCATAACTGGATTCACCTGTGTATGAAGGTCAAGGGTCACTGAGCTTACCAAACCAGTTTTGAGTTCCAATAATTAGTTCTAAAGGTTTTGGAATCCATAAAATGACAACAGTGCCCAAATTTATGCACCTGCCTTTATTTGTTTAAACAATTATTGCACACTTTCTGTAAATCTTATAAACTTTGTCTCACTTCTCAGTAGCAGCACGTCATACAGAGATCCAGTTTACCGACTCTGAGAGATTGTTTTTTTTATTTTCTCTGCAGATGGACTCCGTTCTGTTTGCTGAGTTTTTGTTGTGGAAGGAGCAGCCGAGCCTGGACCGGTCCACTGCCTTCCTCAGTCGCATTTATAAAGAAGACATCGGACCCTGTCTGTCCTTCATGAGATCAGAGGTACCGTACCGCTCCCTTGCTGCTGGTTTCTAACTAAACCCGTGGTGTTGTGCTGATATTGGTGCCGTTTCTCACAGCTGTCCCAGCTGGTTCAGAGAGCAGTGGAAAACAACTCCCTGACGATCGAGCCGGCAGCCGTGTCGGCGCTACCAACGGTTAAAGCTGCAGCTTTAGAGTGTGGAGGTCCAAAGTAAGAAAACGTTTGACTCAATCTGTCCTCAGCTCCACTTCTCAGTGGACTGAACATTCACTTTTCATTAGTAGATGACTCACTAACTCACTGGTGATTTATGGGCTGTTCTGAAGCCTTTCTCACTCTGAGGACAGCTGATTGAGTGAGCACATTTCTAGTCAGTCTGACTTTAAACCTTTTTTTTCTCCTTCAGTGGCTTTAGAGCTTCAGTAGAAACGTAAGTTTCCTCAGGAACCAGTTGCTTCTTAAGCCCTTTCTGTGTTGAATGTTATTGCTCCACGTAGGACTTTGCATGTGTCAGCGTTAGTGCAACTTCCTCATCTCTCTGTGACTAAAACGGCTTTTAATGTTTTTCTTCTAGAATTTATTACCTTGTCGGTGTCTGCTGCTATAAAACACTCTTGTGTGTACACACACACACACACAACTGTGTTCATGGGTGATCTTATCTGCCTGCAGAAAATGTGCATTAAGCGGCTTGTCCCGAACCTGCAGACATCGAATCAAACTGGGCGACAAAGAGAACTACTATTACATCTCTCCCTCCAGCCGAGCTCGGGTACACATCGCCGTTTTATTACGTTTCTGTGCTTCTATTAAAAGCCACTAAATGAGAATTTTTTTCCATTTTTAGATCACAGCTGTATGCAACTTTTTTACTTATATCAGGTACATTCAGCAAGGCCTGGTGAGACACAATGGTGAGTTACTCAGATATAAAGGTTTGTCTTTTTGCAGGATTTTAATCAGTCGTGTGACACGTTTTTTTCCCTTTCTCTTCCAGCGGAGCAGATGTTTTGGGAGGTGATGCGTCTTCGCAGAGAGATGACCGTTGCCAAGTTAGGTTTCTATTTCGCGGACCAGGGCTAGAGGAGCTGTAGGTCTGGCAGAAGCCCCAACATGATAGCTGACGTCACACAGGTCTTAGATTCTCAGTACTGTAGCTGAGCTCAGCCAACAAGGGAAGCAGGAAAGGTGACTGATTATTCATTTCAAAGAGTGGCACAAACTGTCACTGCAGGAAAATGCATGAAAATACAGCAAACTGCATCATTCCCATAAAATCTCTGCTGTTACATCACATGAGAACTAATGTCCTCTAGTAATCATCACGCTGAAGAGGTTTGAATCCTGAGCTCTGTTAAATGTTTGTTGGAAAACAAAATTAAGAGTTAATTTGGTTTCTCAACTATTTTAACAGTTTCAACAGCACAACCGGAGGTTTTAAAATCCAGATAAACCTGAATGTCACATCCAAGGTGTTAAATGTCAGCATGATTGAATTCTGTTCACAAACGAGACAAAAACAGTATCAAGTTTTATTGCTTACGATAAATGTGCACATCTGGAATGAACAGCCATAGGTTACTCTGCATAAAACCTACATAAAGCCATATTTCACACAGAAAAAATGAGCTTATAGATTTTACTGCGTTTTAGACAGAAAACATTGATGGTAAATATGAATTATATTTGACAATACCTGCTTTTAGCCATATTTTGGGTTTGAGGATTATAAATAAATGTGCAACACTCCATTAAACACACTGCTGATAATTCAATAATGTTTCTGACTTGTTTTCCGATTTAGGTCACAGTTAGGAGCCACCTGGTCTCCCTGATCCTAAATAATCAGGGCTCAGTGACACTGAGGAAGTCCTAAGAGCCCGTTTGTCTCAGAGGTGATTTGCAGTATGAAAGTCTGTGTTTAGAACAAACATTCCTGTAAGATTTTATTTTCTGGATTAAAATGTTCCTGTAAGCTTCTGTGTTTATGATTGCTTTGTACAGATTATTTATATTAAGCCAGCAGCAGAATTGGCTGTTTTTAAATTACAGACCAAGCATTTCTTCAAGGAAAGTTGGTACTTGGAGTTTGTGTTGTTGTTGATCCTCAGATGAGTTGTAGCCATGTTTGTTTTGGTAAAACAGGCAGAAACACGATCAACTGCCTTTTTGGGAGGAGGTGATTAAAATGGTAAAATGCTTCAACTGCTACCCTGGCAGTGCTCCGCAGAGATCAACTCTCCTGTCCTAAAATATCTGCAAGATACAAAAAAAAATTATAATTCAAGAATTTTATATTATAGATGGTGGATTTTTTTTATGTATTTCAGGAAAAGAGTTTCTAAAAGATGTAAATTTAATGAATACTTGTGTAATTACATCCCAGTAAATATCATAGCAGACTTTTACATCATTTAATACAGGTATAGGTATAAGATGTGTAAATGGATTTTTTTATGGACTCACCTTTGATAACCGAACACAACCAAAACCAGCAGGGCTGCACCGAGGATCACCACCATCACCGCTGCAACAATGGAGGCAGCAGACAGCGAGGAGGGTTCTGGACCAAAGCAGAAACATTTAAATACAGGAGAGTGTGTGTGTGTGTGTGTGTGTGTGTGTGTGTGTGTGTGTGTGTGTGTGTGTGTGTGTGTGTGTGTGTGTGTGTGTGTGTGTGTGTGTGTGTGTGTGTGTGTGTGTGTGTGTGTGTGTTTCTGATCCAACCTGAGCAAATGAAAGACCCAGCTGTGTTGAAGCACTCCAGGTGTGGTGGACAAGGGGAGATGTGGTCTTTACATTCATTTATATCTGCAGAGAGATCAGGCTGAGAGACGAGTCTGGAGAACACCAGGAACAGTAAGAGATGATTGACTGTTTTCAACATCATCAGCATCAATACAGATGCTGATGTAAAAATTTAACCCAATAAAATCCCAGCCTTGGTGTGAATTTTTGCATCCAAACAATGTGACATATTTGTGTCAACAGAAGACCTGCATTTTTTTTTCTTCTAAGATGACCAGTGCTCAAGTCACATGATGACAGGACCTGAGTTAACCCCTCTACCTTGGCATGTTGGGGGAAGGGAGGTCCATTGCTGTCTGGCTAGATCACAGCGAATCGATGAAGAGCCCAGCAGCCTAAAACCAGCGTGACACTGGTAGAGAATCACAGAGTTACAGAGCAGCGAGTAGCCAGACTGAACCCTGGGTACTGGACCACAGCTGGGATCTGAGAGGAGATATGATGATAAAATACACTCTAGATAACGATTCTGACAAGCTGTCTTTTCTTTTTCTTCACCTGAGTCTGGTTCTTTCCAGGGTGTGAGATCAAGATGAGGAATGAGTGGGTGTGAACAGGCTAGCATGTCCTCTGGGCTCTCAGTGCGTGAGAACGGGTCCACTGGGACGTGGGTGATGTGGCTGTTGTCACAAATGATGCGGGACAGGGAGACAGCGTGCAGGTGTCTCCTCTGGGTGCTCGTGAAGACTCCTTTCCTCTCCCACCAAAACCTAGAAGACAAATTTTATTTTTCTTTACAGTAATATCAAACGAAACAGCCCTCATGTCCCCTACCTGTCCCCGTCTCTCAGAGCTCTGAACTGTCTGGCCAGGAGGCAGGACAGTAGCGGTCCCACACGTCCTCCAGGAAGAGCGGGCTCAGATATGGCCCCCACCCACACGTCGATGTTGTGTGCAGTCTTGTATAAGTGATGGAGCTTGTGAGCCAGAGTGAAGTTCCCCAAAATGTCAGCCAGATCTGACGCGTTGTTGGGAACGGAGAGGCCGCAGAGTCTTCTCCACGCGCTGTAACCTGATGGAAGAAACGAAACACTAGAAACACACTCATATTCTATCAATTAGGCTCGTCTTGTGAAATAAAAAAAACCTGAATTGTCAAATGGAAATACATATAGATGTGTGGCAGTGTGAGCGTCCTGTCACAGTGTCCCGAGTGATCCTGGCCTACTTGGCCAAGGGGATGTCCCTTTGGCTGACTGGTTAGCACGCGTGACTCTCACCCAGGAGTCTGGGGATTGAATCCCGCCCGGGCCCTTGTTTCTCCACCTTGCCACACACACACACGTATATATAATATATATATATATATATATATATATATATATATATATATATATATATATATATATATATATATATATATATATATATATATATATATATATATATATATATATATATTCTTGATGTATCAGGCCCGGCCAGATATATATATATGTATGTGTGTGCGTGTGTAAAAAAAAGCAAATGTTTTTCCCCCTGAAAGATTTATGGGACTTTTCTCATTGTTTAAACAAGAAATTTATTGTATAACAAAATTATTGTGATGGTAGTGGGCAACGGTGGCACAGGAGGTAAGTGCTCGCCCCGTAATCGCTCAGTCTGTTGCTGTCGTTGTGTCCTTGGGCAAGACACTTAACCCACCTTGGTGGTGTTTGGCAGGACCGGTGGCACCTGCGTACGGCAGAGTCTGTGTCAGTGCACCCCAGGGCAGCTGAGGCTACAATATAGCTCATCCCCACCAGTGTGTGAATGTGTGTGTGAATGTGTGTGTGAATGGGTGAATGACTGAGTGTTGTAAAGCGCCTTGGGGGGTTCCAGGACTCTAGAAGGCGCTATTTCAAATACAGGCCATTTACCATTTATTGCATTCTGAGAAAAATGTCAGACAGCAGAGGACTTATTTTATGGGGTGTCATTTGTGAAGTCAAACAGACACAATTTAACGGCAGAACATTGGGTCATTTAGCCTATCATAAAAAAGAAAAGTCATTTGTTAACCCTTGTTATTCATGCATTTATAAATGTTAGTTACCAAGTTTAGCAAGCTAAATATTTATTTAAAAGGAAATATTTATTTTACAAACTAAATATTTAGGTCTAACCTAAATATTTAGTTTGTAAAATACACATTTATTTGATTAAATATTTAGATTCCAGCTAAAAACTTACTTTGGATCTAAACATTTAGTTTACTAAATCAATATTTAGGTTTAGCCCCAAAATAAATATTTCGCTGGATTTACATTTTTTTTTGTTGGAAAATAAATGTTTTATTTGAAGCTAAATTATTACTTTAAATATTTAGTTAGTAAATTAAATATTTATTTTACAAACTAAATATTTATTTCTGACCTAATTTTAGTCTGTAAAATAAATAAGTAACTCTAAATTCAATATTTAGCTTGCTAAGTAAATACTTGGTTGGGAACTTTATGAACAACATGGTGAAGATACAACATTGAAACGTAAACTCCCATTTTTTTCTTATAATAGCCTAATTAACCCTAAATACTGCTGTTAAATTATGACCCCATATTATTTCAATTTGTAATATACTGCTTTTTGTTCATTCTCTGTTTTTGATTTTTTGACACACTTTAAAGGGAAACTATTAAAATCTGAAAATGTATAATAATGCAACAGTACAGAAGTGTGGAAACTAACTCCTTTAATAACTCCTCTGAATCAATGATTTAATAGTAATCTGTACAATTAAACATAACTGTATTCAGGAAGTAAACATCAGTCTGTGGGCAGTGAAGTAAAATTTTACAGTCAGAAGAGTTAAAGGATACAGAAACTCTGTTTCTGCTTTGTGTTTGAGGTGAGAAAGCTGGTTACCAGGGAGGCCATGGTCCCGACCCCTTTGGAGGTTAAGAGCCCCAAGATCCAGGGGCATCCCCCCCTGGGCCTGGAACAGCCTTTCTGTCAGCTCCTCCACCATCATCTGACCTGGGGTCTGCAGCTTGGCAGGAGACAGCAACAGGCCTCGCAGCACAGGATCAATACCACCTAAAGACATTTAACATCATAAAAGAAAATGAAATAAAGATGCAGAAAAGTCGACATGTGATTCTGGAAGAATGACATTTACCTTCCTGGACGATCCTCCAAGAAGCGAACAGCGAGTGATGAAGTGGCAGCGGGGGGTACGTGGAGTTAAAGGTGTACTGCGGCCCTAGCCTGTTCACCACTGGCTGCACGGTGACGTGCGCAAAACGAAACGCAGCAGTCGCAAACACGTTAGCAATGCTGGGGTCCACTTCAGGGTCATATCCCTGGTAGGGAGGCATCAGACGAGACATGGCGCTCTCACCAAGGACCCGTGGCAGGTAGTGGTCCCATGTTAGGATCTTCAAAACGACAGACAGAATACCGGAGTGATGAAAATGCTGAGATGTGACTGAATGTTGGGCTGGATCCTCTGTTGATACCTGGTGAATGGCTCCGATGATCTTACGGGCTTCCTGATAGAGGGTGTCGGGGCTCCAGTGGGGGTTGAGCCTCTGCAGCTCTTCCACCAGCCGGTTGTGCTCTCTCAGAAAGAGCGTGTGCAGAACGATCAGGCCCAGGTGTTCATTGACTCTTGAATCACCTGTGAAATATAAACTCTGAGCATCACAGGTTGAGTACTGGGTAATTCAACACATTCACTCATTTACCAGCGTGAAAGCATGATGTGGTGTTCTTCCGGTGTGAAGACCTGCCTGATTCCCCTGAGGAGGTGGTATTACGGGGTCCGCAGGGGTCCAGGTGAGTCTGCAGGCGAGGCAGGAAAGGCATGTAGGCCAGATCCCCATCCGAGTACTGGGAGTTGAGGGCCATGGAGCCCAGAAGGGAGGACTGGTTTCTGAGAGCGGAGGCCAGACTGGGGGAGCTGCCGTACACCATGTTGGCATCTACGAAGGAGGTGATGGCGTTGAGCTGCTCCCTGTGGCGATGAGGCAGAACTCCAGCACCACAGCTGGGAGCGGAGCGGAAGAAAGGCATACAACTCTGGACGCCGTTACGGGGATCAGACACTGGGATCTGGTAGGGGAAGTTAACATGAATGCTGCTGGGAAACCTGGAGTTCTCCTTTTAATAAAAGGAAGATTCCAGATTTTCTGAAACATTAAACATGAAATATAAACAAAAGTCCAAAATGTAAGATAATTGGAAGTTGTATTTGTTATGATTAGAGAATAATAATAATTAAAAAAAACAATCTAAATCAGGAGGCAGACTGGGATGGAAACATCCTGAAAGCAGCAGGTGTTCCACTCACCTGAATGGGGAAGCAGGGAGGGTCCCGGCTGCAGCTGCGGCTGCAGTCAGCACCGGTCCTGAAGGCGGCTGTACTGGAACTCTGAGGCGTAAGCACCATGTCGTGGTCTATCCACTGACCCCAGTCTACCAGCAGGTGGGACAGGGTGGAGTCCACAGAGATCTGGTCATTGTGAGTGAACAGAACTTCCTGTGACACCAGCCTGACCTAAACAAGCAAGTGGAGGATTGATGGACGTCACAGCAGGTGAACAGACCAAGAGCTGCTGCAGGGCTCTTACTGGAGGCAAGCTGATGTTGTTGTAGGTGTGTTCAGGCTCCCAGCTTCTGGGCGTGCCCCACACGTCTTCGTACTCTGGAGCCAACCAGCGGGAATACGGCATGTTTGCAGCTCCCCATCTGGGATACTTTCTGAATGAGACACACAACAAAGAGAATTACCCAAAATAAACTATTAATAACAGTCCTGCTGCTGGATGTTTCATAGCAGCTCTGACCTGTTGTTGCACTCGCCTGTGATGGACCTGTAGCGCTCAGACAAACAGTCAGATTGACACCTGGGTGTCTGCAGCTCAGCAGAGCAGCCGGACACCTGTAGCAGGCTCTCCACGTCTCCTTCACCCAGCAGCTCTGAGGGTGATGTTTGATAAACCGGGTTAAAACAAAACAAAATAATCACATCAGAGGGATCAGATCCTTCCTCCTGCGAGGTTCCTTTTAGTACCGTAAGGATTCGGCTGCACCATTGTGTTGGTGTACACCATCTCTCGGATCAGCTCCACTGTGTTGTCCAAAAGTTCAGCAGCCTGGATTTGAGTCCTGGTCCTGGTTTCAATCTGTTTAAACTGGGCCAGCAGGTCACTGGGTTTCAGGGCGCCTTCGGACAGAGACTTCTTCACCCTGGTAAAGGTCAAGAGCTTTTTGTGCCTCTGATTCAGAGTCAGCTGGGAGATTTCATCTGAAACATGGTAAATCCTTACCTCTCACTTGTGCGAGCATAGGCAGCATCCGTTATCTCAGCCGCTCTCTGGAGAGCTTCATGAACGTACAGAGAACCCAAATGCACAGTTCCTGAGAGCAAAGATACAATCAGAATTGAACCTGCAACCTTCCAACTCCTGCTTTTTCCTCATAATAATCCGACAGGAATCCAACCTGACGTGATGTTGAATCCTCGGCTCATTAAAGCATCCTCGGGAAGCGAGACGATGACCAGGACGAGTCCAGCCAGGGACTGAAATGAGACATCATGAGTGAATATGCAGAGAATTTGGACTAAAGTAGAAAAAAATCAGAAACTCACACTTAGTGTGTCCATTTAGCCTGTAAAGGTTACAGCATAGAGCAGCGCCGACTCTGCCTCATCCTGGGAGGTTGCAGGCGTAGGTGTTGCTTTTATAGTCCAGCAGGTATGTGCGGAATCCCCCCGATCGCTCCTTCTGGTGACAGCAACATCAAACACTTGACTCGCTGCCTCCACCTAATAAAAATTTCAGATCCAACTTTTTTGCTGTGATGAAAACCCCTCCATCAAACCAGCATTTCAAATATATTCAATAATTGCACACGAGCACCTCTAAATAACAGAGGGAATGAGTCATAGGCTGCTGAAATCTCGCAAGTTCAAGGATTTATTACTTTTTAGACAAGTGACCTATTTTTGCAGTGACAGAGCAGGTGTTTATAGTGCAGCTGCGTCTGTCAGATGCCAACAGTTTTCATCTGATCACCCTTGTGCCAGTGACGCAGACAGGTGGCTGAGCTGGAAGATGAAGGAAACTGGGATTTCTCTGAACCACAGATGAGCAAAGAGGAAAAAACCCACAAAGGTCAGTGTTAAAGGCGTCCAATGTGAGCAGCGAGTTTCTCCTTTTCCCCAAACGTACCTCTTTGATGCTCCAGGTGTGCAATAGCATCAAAATGAACCACTGACCCAATTTTGTTGTGGTCTCTGCTGACCTACATTACTCATCGTTTTATGGTGTGTGTTAGAAGAAAACATGTTCCAATTCTGAAAGGTCAAATCAAGGTCAGCAGAAATCTTTTATAGGCTTGTGAGTTTTAAAGAATTCACATTTTGACAAAGATATCTTTAATAGATTACTTTCTCCAGCTGATCATCATCCTCTTAATCTTAAAAAATTAAAACAATGAAATCTGCTCACAAATTGTTTTTATTAACATGTTAATACCTGAGCACAATATTACAATTTAATCATTTCAAGTTTAATTTTGTCAGAGCGGGATGCGTAACAGCTTTATGTGGTCTTTAAAAACAACATTAGATACGTTATTGCTTGTGCATGCAGAGGCAAAATCTGAATTATTATTGGGCTAAAAGATAACAGTCACTTAAATCTACATCTGAATATTTTTTATATCGACAAACCAAACCAATAACACTGTTGTTGCAGGAAGACGAGCATTCATACGTTTTCTGATCGATATCACAGAGTTGGTGTGATGTCTGATTTGAAATGTTACTGTAACCATCGACGCCCTGATCAGGCATGCTGAGACCAGAGGAAACGATCACAGCGCTCCAGCATCGTCTGGATTATCGCCCTGAAAGAAAGAAAGAAAAAAAAAAACATCTCGTTTTTAAAACGGTTACAAAATATTCCCATGAAAAAAATCTTAAACAGAACTTTTCACATTTGAACCATTTTATCAAAAGAAAGATCTCAGAATCATCAACTGTATTTGGCACATTTTTTTTAGCAGGACTTTAAATCAGACAAATGAGATAAAATAGAGGCAGATCATTCATTGGTTGTCTGTTCACAGTCTACACACGTTTGGTCTTCAATGTTTCACATGAAAACCCAAACTGCTGCAAATCTTTGAATATTTATCTTGTCCTTCTTAAAAGCCGGCAACACAGCTAATATTGGTGTTCTTCCTTCCCTTAAAAGGGTCGTGGCTCCGGTGTGAGCAGCCTGACTCACCTCTGCCTCTTCTCAGCGACTCTCAGCAGCTCACACACCAGCTCGGACTGGGGTGAAAGCGCCAGCTGCACCCCACATTCCTCCAGCACCGCCAAGGCTCGGTCAGGCCCGGCGCTCCGAGCCAACATGAGGGACAGGCTCTCTGGGCTGATCTTTCCTTCACGCTCCGCTGAGCCATTGGTCAAGCTGCTCCCATTGGTCACCTGCTGGGATTCGGCCACACTGCAGTGGTGATGGGACAGCTGGATCAGGGCCTTCCACTCATCCAGAGTCTGGGGTTCAACACCTGGGACAAAACAGGAAGTCAGACCACATCTGTTTAGTATATGTGGGTGATGGTGGCACAGGAGTTAAGTGCTCGCCCTGCAATCGGAAGGTTGCAGGTTCGAGCCCCGCTCTGTCTGTCGCTGTCGTTGTGTCCTTGGGCAAGACACTTAACCCACGTTGCCTGCTGGTTGTGGTCGGAGGGACTGGTGGCGCCAGCGCTTGGCAGCCTCGCCTCTGTCAGTGCGCCCCAGGGCAGCTGTGGCTACATCGTAGCTCATCCCCACCAGTGTGTGAATGGGTGAATGACTGATTGTGTTGTAAAGCGACTTGGGGGGTTGCAGGACTCTAGAAGGTGCTCTATCAAATACAGGCCATTTACCATTTTGTAAAGAATGTTGCAAAACTTTTTATTGCATCAAGCTCAAGTTTAGTTTATTTTAACAACCATCCCTTTAATCCAAGCGCAGCTTTGAGGGAAACTGTTTTACCATCAGGTTCCTCCAGCAGGCTGATGTCGTCCAGCTCACAGATGCTGGAGAACGCTTCAGTGCGACGCTGCAACTCCTTGCACAAGTACAGGTAACCCGTCCAATATCTGCAAACACAAATTAAATAGAAACGTTTAAAATCTGTCCCAGCAATACAAATGTACTTATTTTTTCCACAGTAACCATAAAAAATACCCGTGGCTGCGGCAGGTTTCACACATCTTCTCCTTGGATGAGAAGTCAGCAGGAAGACGAATCAGCAAAGACAAAAGACGTCCATAACCCCAGCTAAAGCAGTGTGAGTGCCACCTGCAGCAAGACAACCAACTGTGATTCACTTTTACTTCACATGCCTGCATAAAGTCGTAGAAATCATAAAGAAACAAAACGTTATTGTTTTTTTAGACAGTTTAACACCTGGGCTGTCCATCGGGAGTCAGAGTGTCGCAGTTTTTAGGAGCATCGTGAGTCAGAGCCAGCTCCAGCCAATCCTGTCTCAGCGACTCCGGTTCAAGAAGAGACTGAAGAAATGACAACCTAACAGGAAAATAATCAACCACGCAGCTAAGAGAAGGTCAGCATCTTTGACATTTCTATAGCAACACCGGTCTGAATATGTACCTGTGCTCTTCAGCTCTGGACTGGACCAGATTATCCAGGTATGGCAGGAAGTGGCTCTGCTGAGCCATGGTGATCACATCGGCAGGAGTGATGGTGGGATAGAACTGGGAGAACGAGCGAACAGCTGCTTCACCGTGCTTCTCATACAGCCTAGATTAGAACACAGAGGTCACATCTTTTAAAATATCAGATCTCTGTATCAAACCTGTTCTCTAGCACCTGTGGGTCACCTGTGCAGATGAACCAGGAGGTGAGGAGCACCCCAGGCCTGCAGCTCTCTCAGACTCCGCAGAGATTTCAGCAAGTCGCCTTTCTGAATAATCTCCACCACTTTGCTGGACTGAGTGAGTTCTGCAGAGAACAACGGATTCAGGAGAAGAAAACTTTAGCTTGAAGTCTATCTTTCTGTGGCTGCTTTGCTTATTTAGCACATTTCATACAGAGAGACAATGCAATTTCTGCAGTCGCACAAAAAACAAACAAAAGATTTGCTTCTGACCCAGCATGGCCTCTATGAAGGAGCTCATCATGTCGGGCTGTACCCGGTGACACAGCAGACACATTCTTCTGACCCGTTCTTGGTCCAGCAGAAAGAAGTACCGACGCAGGAAGGCTGAACATCCCAGAACTTCCTTCTGGTTCCTGAAGCAGCTCATCTCTGTGTAGAGTGAGGCCAGCTCGGTGAGATCAGCTGACAGATCTGATGGGATGGGTGTAGGGGACACCACTCTGACTGGTTCTGGAGGATTCCCACATGGAGCAACAGTGTCAGAGTCTGTCGTCCTCTTGTTCTCACACTGGACTTGTTTTCCTCCCGGCTCAGGAGCATCTTTGGTCTCTTCTGGAACAACCTCTGCAGGTTCTTGATGGTCTGAGCAGGGGTGAAGGTAATCCTGCTCCCACCGGTCCTCTCCTGATCCATCCAGGTTTGAATCAGCTGCGGGAGCTGACCCGAGATCAGCAGGTCCTAGTACACGCTCCAGCACCACCAGCCACTCCAGCAGAGCTTCTCTAAGGCAAACTGGTTCAAGTAGCACCAAAGGATCTTGTATCTGTGAGCTGATGAGAAAAATATTAAAAATATGGTCATTTACTGCTTATTGCAAACACAAAAGACTGAATAAAAACGGAATGGCTCTTACACGGCTTTCTCTGTTGCTGTCCGAAGTTCCTGCATGTCAGCCTCTGGGTTCGATACCTCCCTGTAAAGTCAGTCCCAAAAAATACGAATGATTTAAATAACGGAACAAAACATGCTCACCGTCTGCTTTTGTCCTGCAGCTTGAGAGTTTGGTTTGCAGCTGGTTTTGGTTTGAACACAGCGGCCATTTATAAACATTCTCATTACATCACCAGCCCGTTAGTAAATCCTAGCCTCGATGGAGGAACCCTGTTCATGACAGCTGTAATCCCACCTCAAGAAGCCGTGTACTCACTCGTTCTCCGTTTCCTCTGAGTACAAAGTCACGTTGGAGACGGCGTCCATTTGTCGACACTCTTTGTATTCAGGTTGCTGCCGAAGTTCAGAGTTCATCTGGAGGGTGTTGATCTTTTCTGTTGTCTTCTTGACGAAACTAGAAACACTGACGATTTATAGTTAAAAAAAAAGATCTCACAATTATTGACCAATGAAATGTGTTTAAATTTCACGACTGAGGGGATGAGAAGAACAACCAGTAAAGTGAAGGACAAAAGAATGAGTTCTGAAAATGAATCAGTTCAACAAAGATGTGGGCTTTTAGTGGAAAAGGGAAGTAATGTCACCTGAACGCACAGCTGCTCTACAGTTTCAGTCCACACGGTGAACGAAGAGATCAAAGAAGTAAAAACCACAACCTGTGACTTCATTCACCTGTCTTTGACGGCCTGCAGGGCGATGCGGGGGGGTTTGGGGCGGAATGAGAGTGGGAGGTGAAACTGCAGGCCCTGTTCAGAGCGATCAGCCTCCACGCGCTCGCTGCTCTGTGGATCTGAGTGAAGATGGGGGCAGGAGTGGGAGGAGAGACACAGATGGATGGAGTACTGGAGGGAAGTGATGATGAGAGGCAGCAGACATAATGCAAGCAGGGGGAGAATGTAGATCGTGAAGAGACTTTAAATCAAACGCTGCACAAGGCCCAAAATAAAAGTTGACAAATGCATGACACGGTGGAACAAATATGAAACCTGAAGTCAACAGCAGCTCAGCTAACGGAGTAATTATCCAGCGTTGTTTCCAGCACTGCAGCAGCAAAGCAACATGTATGATTAAAGGAAAGTAAAGGAGTTAAATTATTATCAGTTTAGCTCATTTTTATTGAATTTTATGTCTTTTTTAGGTATTAAACTGAAAATAACTTCACTCTTTCACCAGTGAAATCAGAAGCAGGAAGGAAATTTAGTCCTGCTTCAGACGCACGAATCAGAAAAACAGGAAGAAACAGAAATAAGAAAGTTTGACAAGTTTTATCATTTGTAGATTAAATGTACCGATTACCTTTTTTCATAGAAAAATTATGTTTTAACTGAAAACTCTAGTCTGCAGGATGATGTTACTAATGACTCTGTAGAAATAAAAATGGAGACAGATTATCGCCTGCTTCTCACCATGATCCACTTGATCTTCCTCCTGCATGAAGCTGAACTCCTTGAGCCGCTCCTCCTCTGACGTGGAATGGTTGACGAGGGAGCTCGTCTCCTCGTCCGACTGGCTTCCCCGGCGGCTGATCACTCGATAGATTCCACAGTCCAGGACGTTGAAGCTCTCCTAGGTGTGGACGTTTCTGACATCACTTTACTCACTACTTACACATTCACCAGAGTTACAGAAGAAAACCTTTCAGGAACTAAAAATGTGGCCACTACCTGTGAGCTAAATAATAATTACATCTGGGGCTATGATGTATTCGTCTAATATGAAAGGATTCAGAAACCCATTTGACGTAACTATGTCAATAAAGATATTTTAGCTGAAGATCATCAACAGCCTTAAAGCAAAAAAAAACAAAAACAAAAGTCGGTTTCTATCTTCTGAGATGATTCCTACGTGTGAAGAGATGCTGCTTCTCCGGCTGCTGGATGCAGAGTCCAGCGGCTCCAGCTTTGCCATGACTTCCTCCAGCTGGTTGATCAGTTCTGGGTGTGTGCGGGAGCTGAGCTGGGCCTTCAGGTGCTCAAGGCGGTCAAGAGGAACGCACTTCCTGGCCTGGACAAAGACCCGTTATTCATCTGGTTAAAACTTCTCATTTTTGACCTTAAAACTGCACACAAAGGCGATGTTGGCTAGCTGCCGTCTTACCCTACTGGAGGCGACGGCGTGCTGAAACATGCAGCAGACTGCAGCCGCGAGAGTCCAAGACTCTCTTCGCAGCAGCCGCTCAACACAGCGCTCTGCGGGCAGCAGGGACAGATGGGACAGACGCCCGCTACCATGGAGACAGAACAGCTCACTTCGGTGGACAGCGACATCGACCAAGTCTGCAGAACAAGAGGAATTTCTACAAGTAAGGCAACTCTGGTTGTTCATTCTGTAGGTTTTTACAGACATTTATTCAGAAAACACACCTTTAACTTCTGTCCACAGCAGAACTTGTCCATTCTGAGGTGTAAAGATATAAACGGCTGAATCAGTCCAAGTCAGCAGGTTCTGGTCTCTGCATTAAAACATAAAAGTTTTATCAATAATAATAATAATAATAATAATAATAATAATGCATTGAACTTATATAGCGCTTTTCTAGACACCCAAAGACGCTTTCACACACTCTCACATTCACACACTGCTAGTGATGGTAAGCTACTTGTAGCCACAGCCGCCCTGGGGAGGTCTGACAGAGGCGAGGCTGCCATTTAGCGCCGTCGGCCCCTCTGACCACCACTAACACAGGCAAGTTGGGTGAAGTGTCTTGCCCAAGGACACAACAGCAGGATACCCCTGGCGGGAGCTGGAATCGAACCCATGACCCTCCGATCATGAGGCAACCCGCTCTACCACCTGAGCTACTGCTACTGTTATGTGTAGGAGTGCACCGATTGCAGTTTTTGGCCGATCTAGAAAAAAAACCTGACTTGCTGATACCGATTTAGTCTCATCTAAAAGCAGATTACATCAATGTTTCAATTTCCTTGAATAGAGAAAACCAATATGAATGCTCATGAAACAATACCAATTATAACTGGACACGAAGCATTGTTCTCAAATATAAATGAACACATCATCATAGCTGAACTACAAAATCATATTTGTTCCTTTAGACTTTCCTTTTTCTCATTTTGAAAACAAAACTTTTGTACCTGTTTTGACACACTTGTCCAAAAAAATCTATTCTATTGCAACGATGTGCTTTAACACGAACTAGGGGTGCACCGACTGCAGTTTCTGGCTGATCACGGATCTTGGAGAAAAAAAAAAAAAAACATTGATCGGGGCCGATTGATCGGTGCACCCCTAGTTATGACATGGGTCAGTCAGTATATGTTTAGAAGCCGTTTCATTTTACCCAAAATACAGAAGTTTAGGAAAGGCCAGAGACTGTGGGCTCTTCTGCGCTGGATTGTAATTTGGCTCATTTCTGCAGAAAGAACAAAAACGTATGAGTCTTGATTTTTAAACTAGAGCCATAAGCAATAGCACAACTTACCTGTATGTGATGAGAGGTAGAGGAGGACACGCCAGTAGCTGCTTGAACTGATGAGTGCTCAGAACCTCGCCGGTAAAACTGGCCTCCCATATCCGAGAGCCCGGCCGGGCGCAGTACAGCAGCGGGGGCTGGCCCACCAACAACCCCCTGTTCTGGGGGAAGAAGCAGGCACCGTATTCGCCGTCACGCTCCTTGTTCCCAACTCGCCAGAATTTCTCCCTGCAAGCACAAAAACACTCAACCACTGAAGGCAGGAACAGTTTTTGCTCTTTTGGGCGTTTTGAGTAGGTCTCCATCAGACGTTCCAGATAAAACACAAGGGTGGGAAGTTCACAGATACTTACTTCTCTGTGTCACAGAGGTAACAGCGACTCAGAGAAGACACAAGAAGGCGGCCATCTTGGTATCCAAGCTGAACCACTCTGGAGTCGACAGTGGTGACTGTCTGCACGGGGAAGATCACAAACGTTGACCCCTAGAGACAAGATAGAACATCACGTCACTGAAAAAGTTAAAATACACGATTAGCATAATTTAGATTTCTCACACCAATGTTTACTGTCAGTACCTTGCCCAATTTGGAGGATCCTGCTCGTAGATATGACACTTTGCCTCCAGAATCCCCGGCAAAAACCCTGAGCGAGCTGGTGTCCCAGCACAGCGATGTGATGTTTTGACCTCTGTGCTCCCAGGAGAAGCTGACTCGCTCTGGGCGACCGCGTCGCTCCAGCTGCAGCTCCCACACCACCACCAGACCCTGACTGGATGAGCACAGACAGCGTGAACAATACAGGAAATGCGACTAAACAGATAAGAGATAAGAACATTTCATGACGCCTTGGACAAACGCTGACCTTGTTGTAACTGCAATGAAATCTTCATCATGAGGGCAACATGCCACCTGAGTGATCGATCCCTCCTGAAAGAGGTTGTCCAGTCATTTAAAGGGCAGTTGCATCATTTAGCAACAGATAAATCGGGTTTTCGGTGCCACCTTGTGAGTGAGGATGAGTCTTTGTTTCCAGCCCTCCTTCTGAATCAGGTGCAGTCCTCCAGCTGATGTCCCTAATGCAAGCCACTTCCTTGAAACGGCCAGACAGGTACACTGAACCAAATCAAGGAACAAAACATTAATCAGGTCTTTCCCAATTTAAAATAACATGCTTCTGGGTGCATTTGCACTTTTCTACTAACTTCTAAAAGCTATTCAAGCAACTTCCCAGTGAAATGTAACATCTGAGATGGCAGATCTTACCTTGAGCCGTCCTGAGTCCAAACGCAGAGCAGAAAGAAGCGGATCCAGGCAGTCGAACTCTGCCAGGACAAGGCTGTGGTTCTCTGGAACAGCTGGTATCGACGGCATCGTCACTGGTGATCGAACATCAACTAAACAAGAGAACAGGAGTCAGCAGAGCATAACTTTTTTTTTTAGGAACTTGACTTTTAGTCGGGAGGCAACACATGACTTTCGCTAGTGCACCTCCCCTCCTAAATGATTAAGTCATGACTTTAATTTTACATTGCAGCTTCACAAATAAACATTCAGTCAATTTATTTTTGTAAAACATCACAGAAAGCAGATTTTATGTTTCTATTCCATGGCTGGATCAATTTTCACTTAATCACAACTACAGTAAAGTTTGGGCTGGGTTCACTTGCTGTGGTTTCCATCATGAGAAAGCAGAAGTGCAACCAAAACTAACTCATCACATCAACCGTACAATAAAGGGAAGAAACATTAAAACTAAAATGTCAAGAAAATCAAGAACAATTTAGAAGAGAGAGGTGGGCGTGAATTTACCTCCACTGTTATAGTTGGTGTGAGGATGTGAACCACGTGCAACAATCACTGAATTAAACAGAAAATAAATCAAGATGAGCAAAACTAACTGGCCCCATTTTAAAGAGTTACTCAAGATAAGATACACTGAGCCTTTCTATGTTAATCATCATTACCCAAGCTTTGTTATCAACCAGTTGCTGTTTCAGCTGGATAACCTGCAGATAATTTGTTCTCTGAACCAATCATGCACATTTATTATAAGCACACACAGTAAATGGAGTATATTTAACTGTTTTAAGTATTTTATTGCTATAAATTATAAAAGTACATGAGCTGGAACTGTTTTTCTACTAAACCCCTCCCATGCTGTTAATCAGCTGGTGTTTAACATTTATCCTAAACTAACTAAAACACATTCTGATGCGTAAATTTAGAAAATGATAAGAAACATAGAAGCTGACTTAATCTGAAATCCTTAAAGTTTACTGATATAAAAACCCTTGATGTGTCAAAATAAATGAGACAATTTTTGTAAAACAAAACAAAACAAAAAAAAAAACTCGTTATTTACCCAGCAACTGCTGGGTTAATACCACTGTACATACACAATATTTTCGTAAAAAGTATTGAACTAAAAGAAAACACTCAAACAGGAGTCAGAGCTAAACTGACCGCGGTGAAGTTAGTTTAAAGTTGGACGTTGGATATTCGACAGCCATAAAGTCTTCATGCCGTGCACTGCGGCACAGACAGCGGTAACCTGAGTTCCGAGGACTCGCTAATGGGAACGGTGGTTCGCTTAGGGACTATCAACAAGTTTGTAGTTCTTTTATAAACGAGTACAAAAAAAATAAAAATAAAAGCTTCCAGAATAATTTTCTAAATGACTCAAAATTACTTCTGACTTGTGTTACTAAACTACACTTACAAGTCACAACAGTTTTAACACATTTCACACAATCTGATCTTTTTTATTAGGATTTTATTTCAAAATTGAGGGATTTTTTTTCAATAGTTCCTAGGTAAACATGAGGTAAACTGTGCTAAACTGAGGTAATTAAGCAGATGTGAGGGCACTAGCTAAGAGTTAATATTCCATCAATATTAACTAAAAAAAAAGCCCCGAACAGCCGCACATGACGTTCGAACAGCCGCTAAATGGTCTAGTTGTACTAAACTTTAACACATTAAAGCGTTTTGGGTTTTAGAAGAGGCGAGTCGTTGATTCCTGGCAGCTCGCATCACGAGACCAGCGGACGCGTCTGTTAGCCCTGCTAGGCTAACCTAGCTCTAAAAACTAATGACACCACGTAAAAATCAGATATTCTCAAACATTTTCTCTAGTGTGACAAATTATTTTAATAACCATACACCTCATGGCTGCTTGGCTCCTGACTCGCCTCCCAAACAGCACAGAAACAGTTAGCCAACATGCTAACGCTGAAGCAGCGGGTTGGTCCGCTGGACTCACCGGACACACGGAGCCGCTCTCCTGCGTTACCGCCTCCTAAAACCCCATTAAATGTCTTTTCTACGTACTCCGGGTTTGTGGAGAAAGTCCGCCTGACGCCCCCGTGACTGACAGCCCCTCTCAGCTGATGAGAGGGCACTTCCTGAAAGCAGCGCCAGCTTCCTCAGCTTCTCGGGAAGCGTCAATCAGTCTGGTTACAAACTGAATCAAAACACCAGATCGAATAACCCACAGCTGTAGATCAGGATGAAAGGCAGCACACAAACACGTTTTAGGTGATTAAATTCAAATGTAATGAATTAGGGTTTGAACTAAATACAGAAATGTGTGATGAAATACTGCATTTTAATACAAAGCGGAATACCTCACTTTAATCTTGTACTGTTGTCTTCAGTGCAGACAGGTAGTGCAGAGTTTATAAACCAATGATTTCCTTTGACACACTAAAGCACTCGAGTGTGAAACGTCTTTACAGTATTGCTATAGTTGCATCCTCTCTTCCTTTTCCGCGTCACCCGTTTTCAGAGGAGAGTTTTGTGCCTCAGCACTGATGAAACTCACCAGCCACCCCTGCCTGCATCTCTTCTCTCAGCGTCCTTGAGGCTGTTTGCATGACTATCAGCTGAAGTTTGGCCATTTTAAAAGTCCTGCTGAACTCTTACAGGCAGACAACACTTAACCACTGAAAAATAAATAGAAAAGACTGAAACTAGAGTTATTTGAGACTGGGGTGCAGTTACTCTCTGCTGAACACTTGGGGTTTTAGCAGCATCCCTCGCTTTCCATTTTAAGCCCTTGTGAACTATGTTCTAATGGGCTGTGGTCCTCTCACGGCATAGAGAGCCATCACAAGTAATTTATCAACACTTCAAAGTCTTTCTCCTGGACAAACAACTACAGATCAGGTCTTCCTCATCATCCTGCGGGTTTGCCAGATGTGGAACTTGCTATAGGCGGCTTGCAGCATGCACTCCAAGTGTCCCGTAAGCTGTCGGAACATCAGAGACTTAATAAAAGTTCAACATAGCAAAGGTTTCACTTTAAAATGTTCAGATACTTACATTTGTACTTAGGTACTGACGCTGGATTTTCTCCTGAAAAGGACGAAGCTTGGTAATCTGAAATCTCTCCAGGTTTGACTTCATTTTTGTCACCTGTGTAGAAAAAAAAAAACAGCACCAAAATGTAGTTTCCTGAACTAGAGTGTGACTGTAGGCAGTTTTTAATGAGAGGTCTAGTCTATCTACTGCTATGACTGTTGGAAATTGAGTTAAATGACTTTTAAAATTTGAATTTCAGTCACCTTCTCCTCTAAAAACGCCGTGTTGACAGGAAAGCAGGTCCAGAAGTGTCTCAATAACTCTCCAGCAGCAACATAAAGGTGTTTCAACTCAGCTTGAATTTCAGTAGGAACCATTTCTGGAATCAGAATTAATGTGAACTCTATCATTATCAGCTGATGGCAAAAATACGTAATGAACCACCCCATGCACTTTGATGAAGCTTGCAGAAAGTAACTGTTTTGACATCAAACTCAATTCAGCAAACACAAAAAAGACAACAATTCATTTAATTTTGCAGACATTAAGCTACGATTGTATGTGGTAGAGAGAAGACATCACCGTCCATCACACAAGCCCAGGTCTACACACCACATAAGATCTCTGCGTATTGTTGGTCCACTTACGGTTTATGGCTTGTTGTGCAACCTGCTGCATGAGGACACCTCCTGGAGAGAGTGCTGCAATAGCAGAACTAGCTGCTGCACTGGACAACACCTTAAAAACGAAATGTATGCAAGATTATAGACTTTTATTTTAAATAATGTTAAAAATAATTCTGCTTAGTTCTGAATTTGTAACAACAGTCAAATCTTGAATTGTTTTAAAACATGTTAAAAAGCCAGACGGCTGCAAAAGCTATGCAAATATTATTTGATTATATTTTCTGGTTCTGAAATAATGAGCACATGCATATTTGTTATCTTGAATCTTATCTCAAAGAACAAACCACTGGCACTAAACTACGATGAATAAACATATTTTGTTCTTTTTTTCTTCATTATATTTCATTCAAAATGCTGGAATTACTTTAATCAATCAATCAATCAATCAATCAATCAATCAAGCAATCAATCAATCAAAGCTTTATTTATAGAGCGCCTTCTGCAACCCTGTCAGGAAGCCCAAAGCGCTGAACATGGTGTTCATGTTCACACCTTTAAATTGTGTTAAAGTGCCCAAGCTGCCAAATATCCTTGGTGCACGTCTCCAAACTCTTTTTAAAGATGACTTCTCAATCTGTAGTTCTCAAACTGTGTTGTGTTAGTTTTCAGTGATCCAATTTGGTAAAGAAGTGAAAACATCTGGTGAGTTTCACCAAGATTTACACTCTTCAAATAGAATAATTCATGACAAAGACACAGAAGAATCATTCGTGATCCACCTGAGTGAGGTTGGGTTTGTAATTAGACATCTCATGTTTGATGTAGTTGACCGAGTTGATGATGTCCTGGCTGGTTGTGTACTGTTGGGACTGAAGTGGGACAGGTCCGTGAGCGTACCTGGTTCAAAACAGAAGGATGAGTACAAACTCAACGTTTTTGTTGCATTTGAGTCCAACTGTGCAGCAAAAATAATCTAAACAGGCAGTAAGAGACTTTTAAAACATAAAAATTACTATACTAAAGAGAATTTTTCATAAAACCTAATGTTAGAAATTAAGAAATCTACATTCAGGAGTTTAAACAAGAACTTTCAAAGCATGCATTACTTTAAGATTATGAGCGATCCACACACAAAAACTAAAGTCTACCTGTCAGACTTCTTCAGGTTTAACGCGACTGTTTTGGGTCTGTTTTCTTGTTGCAGATCCTCATATTCTATGGCTTCTTGTAACTTAACCTATGAAGAAAATAAATATCACATCATTAGCACGTCAACCTTTGATTAAATGAACTCTGTGGCAAATCTGCAGGTTTTCAGAGCCATCCTACTTTCTTTAGAGGAGGCTGAAAGAAGTCAGAATCCCTGGAGTTTCCGTCTGTGCTGCTTGTCTCACTGGCTTGGTCGGCGGGCACATCCCTTAATAAATAAACTGTGATTAGTTTAAAGATATTAATAAAGCTATTCATTTGTTCTTTTTGTTTAGCTAAAATAATGCTCCTCACCTTTTGCGTGAACCTGCTGCCAGCACCATGGCACTGTGGTGGTTAAATCTCTTTATAATAGCAAAGTTGCTGCTCTCCTTTACTGTCCTGCTTGCGTGAGAGGTTGATGGCAGAGCTGAGCTGATTCCGTAACCCTGAGTCACAAAAAAATAAAAAGTTTTTTTAACTCAAGTAGAAAAAAAAATTGTGTCACAAGACTCCTTCTGACTTCTCTCACCTCATCTAGTGTTTTGTCCTCCAGTGACAAGAGGTCAACCATCGGATTCTTCACTCCTTGGGTCACCAGAGACTTCAACCCTGCAGAACAGATAGTAAAAATTTATTGTGGATCAATCATTTTTATTATTCAGCATGAATTGATATTATATTGCTGGAAAAATGATCAACCTTTCTCATCCTGCCTGGCACATTCTGAGAAGATATCCTGCGTTCCTGTGCTGATGCGGTCTCGGTGAAAATAATGGGACTGGAAAAAGCGAGTCCAGAACTCCTTCTCCGTCAAGTTATGGGGCACGTTTTCTTTGTACTTCTGCTTCACTGCAAGTAAAATACGAGCTCGTATAAACACATGGGACTTCAAGCTGTTATAAAATATTAATAATAACAATAAACTAGCAGTAAAAAAAGGCGTTTTTATGTAACGCTTTACCTGCAGGATATGTTCTAAAAATAGACTCAATAATATCCGCGGTCAGATTATATCTCAGCCCGTTGCAGCCATCAGTCTGAGGTCTGATGTCAGCCTGTGAAGCATTAAAACAACAGGTAGATTTTAATATGCATGAGGCTAAAACTGAAATGATGAAGCACGAGGCCTGATCGCATCAGGATGAACATACTCACCAGAAACGCTCCAGATATACCGACTTCCTGTTTATTTTCGCACGCTGCAGATTCTCCGTTGTTTATGCCTCCTAACCTGTTGGCCCAAAACTCTTCGGCGCTGATGACCTGGCTCACCACGAGATCTTTATACAGTTGGAAAAGCACAGGATCTTCTTGAAGCATCCTGAAGGATCAGTTAGACACATTTTGTTGAAGGAGCAGGTGCTACAGTCATAATTAAAAAGGTTAATGCAACTTTTAAAGATCTGAATATTATCATCTAGGGCTGCACGATATTAGGAAAACCTACAATATTCGATAACAGTGCTTAATATTGCGATATCGATATTACTCACAATAAATGAACAAATACTAAAGTATGCAGTGTTGATGTCGTCTGGCGTGTGACGTCTGCTCTGGGTTCAAAGCAAACAAAAACTAATGCATGAATTCCATTACAACATAACATTTTATTGCAAAAATATGCAGCTGCACCTGCTACTGTATAAGCAGCTGCACCTGCTACTGTATTAGCAGCAAAACAACAAACTGCATGCATGCAGTTTCTCAGTGACTTTAAAACATCACCACCACCATAAAACTTTTTCTGATGCTCCAAATACAGAAAAACATCCCTTAGCAGGGTTTTTTGAATAAAAAAAAATCAGAAAATATGTTTAAAAGTTAAATAATAGTTGACATCACTTAAATGCAACAGCAAATTCTCTCATAGCTACTGAGCATTTTCTCCACTTATGTGGTTATGATATAAGACTGTTACTGTAATTGGTGAAGTGAACTGTGCTGGGCCAAACTAGGAGAATATTTTCTGAGGGAAAGAGAAAACCTTTCAGAAGAGGAACTGGCAAAAAACTACATGGAAAATATGTGAAAACGTCTGTTTTTAACCCCAAATTGAACAAGTTTACCTAGATCTTAAAAAGCAGCTCAGATGATGAAACTTTAACTGTGATTCTGATAGCAAGCTAACAAATTGAACTAGCTAGCTTCTCTAAGATAGAATAGACTTTATTGTAATTGCTCATGGCAATTAAAGATAACCGGCTAGCAGAGCTTCTGACTGACAGTTTATGTGCAGCAGCAAATCAACTATCCTGATTAACAAGGTTATAAAAGCTCATAAATAAAAAATCACTTTGATGTGTGGGGGAACTTTTCCAGGCCCTCTTTAGCAGGGTGGGATTGGGAGGAGAGTGCTGTAGCCTTTTAGCTGGAAGCTAACCGGAGCCTGGGGCTAACATCACCACCCGGTGGAACACTAGCGACATGCAGGTGGGTTGGTTCACCGGCACGTGTTGGAGTCAGCCCGGTAAACATGATTAACAACACCGAGCAGGCTCACGTTCACGTTTGAAAGCAGCGCTGATTCCAGAAACCTCAGCACAAAATGCGTCCGTTGCTCTGAGCCAGCATGGCGAACAAGGGAACGGCGCCGCTAATGTTCGGGTGTTTTTTTCCATCCTAAGGGTCTACATAGGGGGCGGGCGTATTACGTGAACGGACACATCTGATTGGTCGCATATCAGAAGGGCTACATTTGATTGGTCAAATAATACTTCCGCGTAAAAAACAGCTGGTATACAAAAAGTTGACGTATGACACGGACGGAAATGTTGAACCAAACATTTATCGCCGTTTTTGACGTGCTTTGCGATGGGCCTATCGCACGTCCTGTTATCGCGATGATGATAATTTTTTGATATATTGTGCAGCCCTATTATCATCTGATATCAAAAACAGCTTGTAGAGCCATCTGTGGCAGCAATAACTTGAAGGATTCTTCTTTATGATTTTGTTCTCCTGTAATTACGAAGAAAATTCAGCTCACTCCACTACAATCCTTCTACTCAGTGAAGTTAGCGGGTATTTGTTTCCACACAGCTCTCTTCTAGTTGTTTTAACATACACACACTTAAGACCATTTCCCTTATTTAGGTTTTTATTTTTATTCACACACTGCTCTGCAAACATGGCCAATCCTGAAACTTTCTTAGCTTTACCTGTTTAGCCTCTCTCTAATCATTGTTGTATGTAATAATAATGTCTGAATGAGTGGATTTGATCCCAGTTCATTTTTTAAATGATCGGATTTTCAGTTCCAGAGAAATTAAAAACCCCAAAAAAACGTTTTCTTCAAATGAGCCGCGGGCTAATCTGCCTAACTTATTCTCAGTCATTCATTTTGTTTGTTTGCAATCATTGTTGATGAGGCTAATTAAAATGAAAAGTTATCCCCCCCAACACATTGCTTATGTGCACAAGATAATCCAGGTCTTGTCCTCAGGCTACAATAGCAAAATGAAGTTTTTTGGGAGAGTTATTAGACAGGAAAATTTAAACAAACATGTTATTAATGTTTTGTTAGGACTCAAAAGCTGTTTTTTTGTTAATCAAATGTTTTATTTGTCAACATGATGTCTGTATTAATTACTCATTTAACAAAACTGTATTTGTCTTGGCTGAAACAAGAGCCAAAACGAACAAAACAGAAAATGTAGCAGCCTGTGGAATTCGGCTGTTGTACATTATGGTTGTTTGTGATTAAATAGGAAAAACTATCTTCCAGATGCCAGGAAATTAAGCATCTAATGCTGGGAAAAATGGGGAATGAATGACCATGTTGCTGTTATTTAAACTGCGGTTGCAGTGCTAAGACATGAAGCAATGAAAATAAAGCACTCCAATAACATTTTGTGAGTTATTCTTATAAAATCTGAATTGGAACGGAGTAAAATATCAGGTAAAGATCAGAAAAATTAAATCTGACTGGTTAAAAATGCGATTGTTTCCCCCATCTGTAGATCAACCCCACAACTGCTTATTGTGATTTTAAAAACTTGGGGATTAAGAAAGGAATAAAAGCACATTAAAAACTGTTAATTATAGCTTTTTAAAATGGAAAAAAATAAAAAAGGCTAAAATCAGTATTGGTAGGTTAGAGAAGTACAAAAATCTATATTAGACCATAAAACCAAATTTGGTGAAAATATGTTCTTTTAAAAATAAATAAACTCCGATAGTTTTTTAAAATTATTCTTTAGAAATCTGAAATGTTTCAATTAGGGATGCACAATATATCTGCATTAATATCGGTAATAGCCGATGGGGGTGATGATGTGCATTTATTTAGTTCTGTGACAGTGGTTGTAATCTCACATGCATAAATGTGTGTGGTGTGTGTAAATAACATAAATTAAAATGTAGTAATCTTCATTCTATACAAAACATGCTGATTTTAGAAGCATTAATGTCAGTATATTGGTAACGGCAAATATTGGTTATCGGCCATAACAGTGATATTTATATCAAATATCGGTATCGTCCCAAAAATTTCATATCGGTGCATCACTAGTTTCAATTTATGTAGTTAATATAAGTTTATTTTAAAAACTGACTATAGAATTTTCTTATTGCTTATGCATATGATGGAGTTCTGTAGTGACAGATGTGTAATAAATGTTGCAGGCTTAAATTCTGGGTGAAGTATCCAGCAGTCTTACTTGTTTTTCTCCTCCAGCTCCTTGTTGGCTTTCTTCTTAAACTTTGGCAGTAGCTGCTGCAGCAGTTCCTTGGCAGCTTCCCAGTCTTTACGTGAGGTGCTTTCATTGGCAAAGTGGAATGTGGTGCTCTCACCAGTGTGAAGGACCAGTTGAAGCTGAACTTTGGCTTTACCATCAGGACTGATCTTCTGACCTGCACAGAGCAACAGATACATGCACCTTTACAGTCCCACCGGTACACAGGGGTCTAGCAGCGTGAGACTTTATGACAACAGGGACTCACAGCGGATGTCTGAGTATGAGTGGCTGACTGTGAATCGATCTTTCCCCTCTGGACCCCAGGCTATTCTTTCAGCCATCAGATACAGTGTGCCATCCTGCTTCTTCTGGCGAACCTTCTTCACCACCAGAAGCACTTCCTCTGACAGAGATGCCATGGCTCAAACAGGTGACTGAAAACAACAGAAAATGATAATTAAACACGGATCAAAGGTTTAAAAGCTACATTAACAAAAAAAAAACCGTTCATTAACTCATAAACGTTCACGTTACTTGATTTGCAAACAGCAGCATCGAGACTTGACTACCGCATTTGAGCACTCTGTAATAGACGTGTAAACGGATATAAACTCCAGTTCACCGCACCAGACAGTCCTAAATATATATGTTCTACCACCTAAAACCGAGATATCTCATGTTACACACTCGGTTTCAGCTTATGAATGTAGCCTGATGTTAGCTAACAGTGAAGAAAAGAAAAAGCCTGAGGGGGGAGTCGGAAGGAAACTTACTTTACCTCAAAACCGATCAATCCTGGAACAATTACGTAGTTTTAACAGAATACATTATCGTAATACGACGTATTTAGACTGAAATAACCGAGGAGAGAATTT
The DNA here is from genome assembly GCF_043380555.1 of Nothobranchius furzeri. Classification (NCBI taxonomy): domain Eukaryota; kingdom Metazoa; phylum Chordata; class Actinopteri; order Cyprinodontiformes; family Nothobranchiidae; genus Nothobranchius; species Nothobranchius furzeri. The sequence goes on along the minus strand of NC_091744.1, from coordinate 64,980,197 downwards.
ATTTATGAAAATTTAACTACTCGAACAGTGGACGATCTGACTTCAGCACCGGCGACATAACTGCCCAGCGTTGTTCTACACTTAAAAGATTCCGGTGCAACAAAACACTCAAATTATTGGTTCCGGTCAGTAACAGTTTTAATATTAAAATGTACCCGTCTGCAGCCAGATGCTGCTTCTAAACACAAAACGTTACTAAATGAAACAAAATGCATAAAGAAAGCTAAATGCTATAGTAAAATATTTAATTTGTCTTAGAAGGTTGATGTTATTTTCTATTTCTATTCGATTTCAATTACATTCATATTCATGCTGTTTCTTATTTATTTGCACTTTTTTTGAGCATCCAGCTGTAGAGAACATTTTAGGGCCCCATCATCTTCAGACCCTTACAGGCTTCTGATTCTTGACACTGAAGCTCACATATAGATTAATAATGCAACAGGAGACATGCTAACATATTGTCATTTTTAAATCATGTAATAATCAATCACATTTTAGAAAATTTTTTCATTTATCAAGGACAAACGTGCAAATCAGTGTGATCCTAAAGTGTAACCTTTGCCTTAGCTTCAGATTCATTTGGAATGCTGTCATCCTCTTGTGGCTATGTTATGACATTACAACATTTGTTGAAAATCCATTAAACGGCATTTTCTAAAGGAATTTGTGTTGACTGATAATGTAAAAAGAATGAACAAAAATGGAAAAGTTTTTCATTATGTACCACAATATAAGCATTCAAACCACACAATAAATATTTGGTAGGCAAGGTGGGTTAAATGTTTTGTCCAAGAACACATCAACTGCAACAGGTGGGACAGGCATTTATCTCCTGTGCCTCTGCCACCCAAGTGAAGAACAATTTTAGACTTTTTGTCAAGTATTGCATTCGTCTAACTCAGATTGTGGACTTTTAATTATTTTAACCTCTGATCTCAAACATGTTTGGCATTTATTTTGTGAAGAGGTCAGATTAAAAGAAGAAACTCAGAACCTGTTGTGGCATGAAATGCAAATCTGAAGGCTCAACTTGGGGAAGCTTAGCTGAGAACAACATTAAGAGATGATGGAGGAGAAGCAGCTGAGAAAGGACGTTGAGGAGGAGGAGGGGCTCGGAGTAGAGGGACAAAGAAGAAGGGCATGAAGGGAGAAAATGCTCAATTTCAGGTCTGTCAGCAGCTGATCATTTATTACATGTGTGCTTCAGGTTTAAATGGGAACATAAAAAGAAGAAGTTTATGTCTAAAAACTGTTGTTTAATTGCTGCTTTGTTAACCCTCATATAACCCTTTAATTTTCTAACTTTTCTGCTCCCTGTGCACAAAAAAAGCACTAAGCGGGTTAAGAGGTTATGCAGGGTTGTCCATCATGTTCTTCATTTCATGAAACATCCTATTGCTCTCCAGAGCAGATCCAGCCTTCTTTATCAGCTTCATCCGCTTTTTAATCACCACCAGCTCAGATGTTGCTTCCCCGACAGATGACTGCAGATGGGATTGCGCTCTCCACAACCGACTTACAGAAGATATGTCACATCTTGCTGAAACAGTAGAATCTTAAATTCAGTTCTGCATATTACAGAGAGCTACTGAAGTGATGCTAAAACAGGGAAAACATCAGATCTGTCATGTTAACTCTCATCAGATAACTGGCAGCAGCAGTCTGGGTCAGCTGGAGGTCTCTGAGAGTTTTTTCAAACACTCCAAAAGACAGAATTCCAGTAATCAAGTTCTGAAGTAATAAATGCACAGAGTAGCTTTTCTTATCTGTTGGGTCAGGATGTTGCTCATTTAGGTAAAATTATGCACACTGAAAAAGGCAGTTTTAGTAACTTGTCAGATGAGCGTTAATGGGAGATTTAGTAGTTTTGGCTTGCCTTTAGCACCTCCTAGTGCTCAGTTAGTAAAACCAAAGTTAAAACTATCTTCTCGCTATACATTTGTCTTTTTAACACCTTAATCTAACAGCTGAAATGTCTCTTTGGCTTTCATTGGTGTCTACAGGAGTGATTCATCACTAAATTAAACAAACTGGCTGTGTTCGCAATCTTAAACATGCAGTCAGCAGACTCCAGTGCCAGGCATGTCAGCCCCACTTTAAGAAATCCAACAGGGATTCGACCGCCACTCTGAAATTGCAAGTGCAATATTCTGGCCACAGAGGGTGGTGGGGGGTTGAGTGACTATTCATTAACCCTGTAATGGGTCATTTTTGCACATACTGGCTCACGAAAATGATTTCAAAACATGAAAAAGTTGCATCATATGACATTAAAGGACAGACTTGTCCACAGTAACAGAAAGGTTCCTCACATCAGCATCATACGTTTGTCCCGAAGGAGCTCAGGTCCAAAACTACAACCTGAATACAAGACACCTAACTGGCATTTATTTGGAGCATCTAAAAAAAAAAAACCATAAAAAATAAATCAACACAAAGATTACGATGCAATTAGAAATTTATTGACGCTGAAAGTTTGAAACAAGATACAGAAACGTAATATTATGGTTTAAAGAAAAGAATGATAGTTGGAAAAAAAGCTTTAAAAAATAACTTTAACCTGCACCCCCAGCCCCTTTTTGATTAGTTTAATACTCACACACCTGAGCATTTCAATGCATTTCCATGTTAGCTCTTCCAGAACTTTTAAAATATTTTGTAACTGTCTCCACACATTTTAATGTTTCAGGTTTCACATCAACGTTTGCTGTTCTCTTTACATTTAGCGACTTCACAGCCACAACTGTCCACTGAGATGTAGGAGTGACTGATTCTGTTGCCGTTAGAGCACAGCATGTCCACCTTCTTCATGCTGGTGGTCTTCTCTTGACAGCAGGAACATGAATGCATCACAGCGTTGGCTTCTGCTGAGTACCTGCAAATGAACAGTTTTAGTGTCAGGCCACTGCTTTCGGGTCCTTTTTTTAATGAGTGAATAATTTCAGCTGCATATTTTTTGGATATCGTTTTATGAATCTTACTTTGACCAGGAGTCTCCACATGATCCCTCGCAGGCTGTGAGCTCCACAGGAACAGTCGATGTGCAATCTTTAGTCTTCAGGTAGGTGGTGGTCCTGTTCAGCTGACAGCTGTAGCGAGGAGTACCTGCAAACACAAGAACAGTTTTACCTGGAGAACACAGCTGCAGGTGAATCACCAGGTTTAAAGGTTCACTTTTATTTTTGATTGTACAAATGTGCTGCATCTGCAGTGATGCAGGTGTTGTACCGATCTGTCGTGGTGGAGAGAGAGCTGAGCCAGAAGGCAAAGCTCTCGATTTACCAGTCGATGTACATTCCTACCCTCAGCTATGGTCACGAGCTATGGGTAGTGACCAAAAAAACGAGATCATGGATACAAGAGGCTGAAATGAGTTTTCTCCTCAGAGTGTCTGGGCTCTCCCTTAGAGATAGGGTGAGAAACTCAGTTCTCAGGGAGGGGCTTGAAGAAGACCCGCTGCTCCTCCATATCGAGAGGAGCCAGTTGAAGCGGCTCAGGTACCTGATTAGGATGCCTCCCGGGTCAGGTTTTCAGAGCACGTTCAACCAGGAGACTCAAAGGAAGACCCAGGACACGCTGGAGGGACTACATCTCTCTGCTGGCCAGGGAACGCCTTGGGATTCCCCAGGAGTAGCTGGCCCAAGTGCCTTGGGAAAGGGAAGTCTGGGCCTCCCTGCTTAGCCTAGTGCAATGTTTCTCAACCCTGGTCCTTAGGGCACACTGACCTGCATGTTTTCCATGTCTCTGCTTCAGTACACCTGAATTACATTCCCTCCTCAAGAGGACATCAGGTGCTGCAGATTCCTGTTAATCACTCATTCATTTAAGTCAGGTGTATGGCAGCAGGGAAATACTGGTGACAACATGGAAAATGTGCAGGATCGTGGGCCTTGAGGACCAGGGTTGGGAAGCACTGGTCTAGTGCACCTGCAACCCGACCCCGAATAAGCAGTCCAAAATGGATGGATAGGTGGATAAATGTGCAAATGTTGAAAGTCTACAGTCAAATCAACTGCATCTGTTTTCTTTCACTGACTCACTTTTTAACAGCTACTGTTACTAGCTGTGAGCTAAACCACAGGAAAGGACAGTAATTCATCAGAATACAGGGATTTACATAAAAACCCACAATGTAGGTTTTATAGGGGTCTATTTTATGTGTTACAACACATGAACATATAACATTTAAAACATTTATATTTATCATAGTCGTGTACTTACAAGATTTGCAACATCCATTTGCATCACTTTTCTCTGTTCCCTGTGTGAGAAAACAGAAAATCATTATTTACATGAATCACAAAAGTTATCTTTATTTCAGTTCTGAAAGATCAAATCTCTGTCATCTGTGAGCTGCTGTCACAGGTCTAGACGATACTCACTGGGACACAGTTGTCTGGATCATAGTCTGGACATATTGTTTTGTTTATAGAAACTACAAACTCTTCTTTCGTTTTCTGGCAATCATAGTTGATGCATTTGTCACTGGGTGGTGAATACGACTGTGAAGGCTGTCAGATGGGGAGAATTGTTAATATACATCCTACTTCATGTCACATTTAGGGTTACAGATTTGTTGAAATCTTTTTGATTCGTGCTTTTTTACCTTCAGAATAATTGGAGAGTTGCTGCCGGGAACATTAAATATACAGCTGTCCTGTTTACAGGATCCACAGCACTGTCCAGGACGATCTACAAGCACATAGCCCTGTTTAAAACAAAGAACAGATCCGTTTTAAGTATCAGAAGCCAGACTAAAACAATCAACCATGAGTACAGATCAATTAAGACATAACTTGAAAACGTTTTTGTGTCAGACACAAACTAGGGGTATGATTGTGAAAATAAAGCAAGAGCATAATTTTGTTCCTTATACTAATCACATTATCTGTTTTGTTTTTTTTGTTCAACATGCAACCTATCTGTCCTAAACTTGAACTGATTTAATGCAGAAGCACCTTTTCACATGTGTTGGAGCAATGGATCACATCACACTTAAAGATGTTCAGCTTGCTGCTGAGATCCTGTTTGCTGCTGCAGCTGCATGGCTCACATGGGCTCTTAAAGAAGTTTGAGCCCGGCTGCAAACAAACATAAAAAGTTTTTTTGTTTCACACTACTGTGAAAATTTTTTAGTAATAAATTTAAAGCAGAGAACAATGCAAATGCATTTATCAGTTCCTACCTTGTACTCGGTATTATTGTAGACACAAACGCCTTTGGGTACTGCATGAAACAAAACCGATGAGTATAATTACATCAAAACGGAGTTTAATTTTGAAGTTTTTGTAACATGTATTTTAAGTCAATGACATACAAACAAAAAGCCTACCGCAGCTGTAGACAGGGCAGCAGGTGTCATTAGAGACGGTGACATGAGGCTCAAAACCAGGAGAACAAATCTGCATCGGTACTGGACAAAGGTCCTTGTTGCACTCTGGTGGGCAAAAAATAAAACTTTTTTTTTTTTGTGAATTAAAAAATAAAAATCGCCATTATTTTAAGAAAACGTGTCAAGAACTAAATCTACTGACACTAATTTGCATTTTTAGACAGAACAACTGCCCGTGTTGTCCCTGCTGGACCAAAATAAAATCCTGGAAAGATGTAAGCATCTCAACACAAATGAACTAATACCTGTTTTGAATAAATATGTTGTATATTTTTTATGAAATGACTCACCACATGACAGATTTGGACAGCAGTCAACTGTTTTGTTTACCAACACCTCGCCGTCCTCGGTGCATTTTATTGGTTTTGGTGCTGGGCATGACAGAGGCGTGCACAAGACGCTCAAAGAGCTCCTGTCACAAACACACTGCTGACAATTGCTTGTCCACTTATCTCCAATCTGTTTGATGGAACAAGGAAAATGTCATACAGCCACCAACACATTGGGAGTAATACGTGTGAGTCTTGCACTAGTTACCTCTTTTGGTTCCCCAGCAGGTCCAGTGCAGCCTTCAGTTGTAAAAATAACCAGTTTTACTTAAACATCCTTCCACAAAGATTCGTGTTTAATTGTTTTGATTTAAAAATGAATAAAAAAAAACTTCCTTACATGCAGAGACACAGATGTTTGAGGTTGGATTGAACAGGGTCTTTCCCTCAGGACAGAAACACCCTTCTGTGAATTTTTTGCAACCTCTTTCCCCTTGGCTGCAGGATTGATCAACTTTGTCGTTGAATCTGAAAACAGAAAAAGATAACAGTTACAGATCTACTGTGTAACGTTTTCAAAGTTTTTAATAATTTTCTTGAGCCAGTGTGTTCTAAAATGACCATTGACAAGGTTAATGAAATGTTACTCCGACCCCACCAGCCTCTGTGGCCAGAAAGCCGCACTTGCAACTTCAGAGTTGCCGGTCCGGTTCCTTTTGGACTTTGTAAAGTGGAGCTGACATGCTGGCGCTGCAGCCTGCTTCCAGCTCATTTCCTGCATGTTTTAGATTGCGAACACAACTGACTTGCTTGATTCAGTGATGAATCGCTCCTGTAGAAACTAATGAAGGCTAATGTTACAGCTGTTGCTGTTCTGTCCCAGAAAGCTGACTCTGCAGAGGACAATCAGTGCATTGCCTCCTCCTCCTACCTGCGCAGCTGCACTTACTTATCACCTCCTGAGCAGCATAAAAGGGAGAGCTGCCAGGAGGAAGGGAGAGCCTGGATCTGTGCCAGTTCTCTCATGTGCTTCATTTGTTTGTGTTTTAATGGCTTTTAAATGGGTTTTAGTTCTTTAAGCTTAGTGAAGCTAAAGAGCTTTTAGAGGTTTTTAACAGACGAGGGACCAGAGTGCTGGTTTCCTCTTGGCTCCCAAACTTGTGTGTAAGTCAGTGGACTTTGATTGTGAATGTTTGGGAGCATTCGGATGTCTGTTTTAAACGTAAACCCTTGGCCATTTTAACAATGTGTTTTAAGTACTTTAAGATTTGGAGCTTTTTGTAATTTTGAAATCCTTTTAATAAAATCATTGTATACAATTTTAACACCTGACTCACTTGCCTCTGTGTTACTCTCTGTCCTTCTCCTTGTCCACCAATAGAGGACGTAACAGCTAAGGCGACAGTTCAGCAGTTAGCTTAAGGTGTTAAAAAGACGAACGCACAGCGACGAGAGGAGTTTTACTTTTGTTTTTCCTAACAGACACTAGAGGGTGCTTGCAGCAAGCCAAAACTGCTTAGTAAGTTAGCAAACATGTTGTGTTCTAAGTTAAATGGTTCACAATGTCATGTGTGTTAGCTGAATTCACGATTATTTGGCTGAAAACTATTTTAAATAGGTTGATTTTCTAAATCTGAGGTCCCCTCATGATAGAAACCCAGTTGTTTCTCTTTAACAAAATGCACTTCAAAGATGTTGTGTTTTGCAGCTTATTGACTAACAATACATTCAGTTTCTGAAGCATATTTTTATCATCATTTAACTGACTTCGCTTGACTCAGACTGTTTTAGCGTTTTAGCTCTTGAGGAGATAAAATGCCTCCTATGTAGGCAGACTTAACTGTTTATGGCTGCTGCAGACTCTGACTGACCATATAAACTGCAGTAAGAATGTAACCGCATTTATGAACATACTCTTGGATTTTAATTTTGTCAACCATTAGTCAGCAAATTTTTTCTTGATTTCTCATCCAAGGGGATCCAGAGTAATAATTGCATTCAGCTCTTGTTTGTGTTTATTTTAAATCCAATACATTCAGTGTCAGCAGGTGAACATGTGACTGCATTTAACCATGATTATATTCACATTGTTGCACTCATGACCAAAAAAAAAAAAAAAAAAAAAAAACCCAAACAAAACAGTGTTTAAAAGAATCACGAGAGAGCCTACCTTGCATTACATGTTTGTACATCAGTTGAACCACAAGGTTGGTAGACTTTATTTTCTGGACACTTAAAATCTGCAAAAAAGTTTTTAAATCAATGTTTAATGAAAATCCTTTTTGTAAAACAACAGGTTTCTTCCCACCAAAGCCACACTTACCACACTTTCCATTTGCAGAGCTTCTCCAGTCCACACAGACAGATGCAGAAGCACACAGCAAGGCATACACCTCCACGCTGGAACATCCCACGGTGGAATTTGGCATGTGGCAAACGTCAAATTTGCAGGCTTCGTAATATGGTTCTGGTGCAATTTTTCCATGGCATTCCTTAAACACACTTTAAAAGTTGAGAGATTAAAAAAAGCAGATGAATCTAGTTGTGATGCTGAATACATTTACATGTTTTTATGTATGAAAAAAATATTTGTGTGTTTTTATACAAGTATTTCTTACCTGCTCATTATGATTTCACAGAGAACAGGTTTGCATGGAGGAGGAGGAGGAGGAGGAGGAGGAGGAGGAAGTTTCTCACAGTATGGTTTATTGACATCAAATACACGCCAGTCATTCGCCATTATTACGCATGATGGATCAATGCTGCCATCCCTTAATCTGCAGTCATTTGTCTTTTTATTGTCACAGACACCTTGCAAAAGAAAAGCATTTGCAACATTTACAATCCTGCATGTGAAAAAGATTTTCAAAATTCCCAATTGTATTTTTACAGATTTGGGGTCTTCCAATAACAAGAGTATTTCTGCCACTCTTGCTGAGCAAAGAAGCAGCAGATTCAGTTTTTTCAGTTTGCATTTGTTTGCAATATTTCAAATGATTTATTTCACTAAGGCGGCAGATTAAAAGGGTTCATCTGACTTCTAGATGTGATAAAAATGACAAAATTGAAGAATGAAGCCATTTTATAGTATAAAGAATAGTATTTTTTACCCATTTTTATTACTGTCTTAACAGTGAAGAGAATAAATGTCACATTTAGTTTAAATCCTTTGGTCTGTTTTAATATTTTTCACAAGTAGAGTTATATCTTTCAGGTTACATGGGTTAGAGTTATGCCTAATTGAATTTTAATGTGACTTTAGTACAGAGTGTGAATCTTGAGCTTACCACACTGTCCCTCTGTGTTACCATGGAAAAGTGAGAATGGCACATCAACACTGAATACAAGCCCTTTGAATTGTATCACAGCATTAATTAGGGGGATTTTCAGTAACAGCTGGATTCCTGTGCTTGTGATGGTGAAGTCGTTGTTGGAGATGGTTGGGATTTTTTCTACTCCATTGATGTACACCTAAACAAGTGTGACAGGTGAAAAAAAAAATCTTACAATTTGAATGCCTAAAAAAGAAATCACAACTTCAGGCAGATTTTCTGTCATTACCTACCATATTCACAGTTTTCGGAGTTCTCTTTTGTGTAAGAATGATTACATAGTTTTTGTAATACACAGTCAAGGCTTTGGCACAGGTTACAGCTCCAGTGGCATCACAGTTCTCGTTGTCAATCAGAACCTTAAAATTGTATCGGGACACAATTTCTTGGACCAAGACGTATGTACAGTTCTTCTGGAAACTGTAATACTGCCCATCAAATGTAATGTAATGAGGATCTCCCCAGCCTGAGCAAACACCTGCAAACATAGGATTTACATCACATAACAAGTTAAACCAGGTGTATTTAGCCCAGGGAGGAATCTTAAATCTTTTCATGTGAACTTACAGGTGCACTCATACTGAATACAACAGTGATTTTCATCATAAACCTTTACTGGTGGGTGTCCATTATCACAAACTGGAACAGTTGGTGTTGAACAGTTAACAAATTCTGAGATTTGTTTTCCATTTTCACATTTTTCTTTGGTGCAGTTGTTTGAAATCCAGGTTTCACCATTCTGTGAAGCAAATTAATACTTTTAGCAAAGTACGCATTTTTATAGAACAGAAATAAATAATTCATATCTGCTTAAAAAACTTAGCAAAGATGTGTTTGAAAATAAACTGTAAAGCAGGAAGTCTGGAGCACTCAGGTAAGTCTGAAGGTATTCATCAACGTTTCAACACCACATGTGTCTTTATCCATGTCAAAGCATTAGTTTCTTTTCCTTGAACTTAACAAATGTTTTCAGACTCACCCGAGTGCTCCAGTCTTCCTGCTATATATTCTGATAGTTCACCGGCAGTGCAGCGCCGGCCCGTGAGTGGATGACGCACAGAGGGCTCTATTCCACATTTGAAGATTATCTGTTTGCAGACTAATTTATTTGTTGCCTTGTCCTCTTTACACCATATTTATGAATATGCCCAATCAATTTTTTCCCGTCTGTGAGGTGTGTTGACACAGAGCGGAAAAGTTCAGATTCTCTACATTTTAAAAGCATTTTTCTTTTTGATTGAACCAACTGTTCAATAGATAAAGTATTTTTGATATCTTAAATGAAAGGTGATTTCTGGTAAGGAAAACTATGCTACCCTATCCTGTCAGTTCCAAATATAAGGCAAAGAGAGGAACATTGCCATCAAGCAACTGTGCCACCACCTGTTTAACTGATTCTCATCCTCTGAGTAACCAGCAGGCCTTGCTCTAAAACATATACTAATTTTTGAAATTAAATTCTAATTTGAACCATACCATGCCGGCAGATAAAACAATGTTACACCAATGTACTATTTTCTAACAGTAAATTATATAAAAATGTACCTTTCTAGGTGGAGTTAGAAGTAGGCAGTCATTGGAAGGTCGCTGAGTGGTTCTTGGAGTTGGAGAGTGTGTCAGCGGGGTTGTAGTGGAAGTTGATGGTGGTGTGGTGGTAGTTGTAGTGTGACATGGGCTGGAATGTTTTACAACACCACATGTTGAATTGCAGTACGCAGTGAAACACCAGCCTGCTTCATCAGTCTTATTGTAAATAAGACTTCCTGTTTGAAAGTAAAAGATTAACAAATCAAAACGATTATTTTTTCAAAGAAAAAGACAAAGGCATGTTGTCATACTGAGTCTATTGGCAAAACATAACAGCTGCATTCTAGGAATGGAGGCCATTACAAATAAATAGAGTAAAAGAACACAGCTTACCAGGTTTGAAATCTTTATCCATGTATTTGCAAGAACATTCTGTAGATTCTTTTGTTGAGTGCGTCGGAGGGTTTGTTGTAGGTGTGGTTGTGAGTGTTGTTACTGGTACAACATGATGTGTTGTAGTTTCATTCACAACAGGACCTATTAATCGTGTTGTTGACACCGTAGTTCCTGTTATAATTTCAAGTGTTGTGGTTTTTACATGATGTGTTGTAGTGAGAGTTGTTGTGATTGTTGTTTTCGTGATTGGTGATGTTGTTGTAGTTGATGATGTTGTGGTTGTTGAAGGTGGTGTTGTTTCTACATAAGGTGTTGTGGATGATTTTGTTGTGGGAGTTGATGTAGATGGTGGTGTTGTGATTGATGTTGTTGTAGTTTCTACATGAGGTGTTGTTGTGGTTCCTACATGAGGTGTTGTGGTTCCTACATGAGGTGTTGTTGTGGTTTCTATATGAGGCGTTGTTGTGGTTCCTACATGAGGTGTTGTGGTTCCTACATGAGGTGTTGTGGATGATTTTGTTGTGGGAGTTGATGTAGATGGTGGTGTTGTGATTGATGTTGTTGTAGTTTCTACATGAGGTGTTGTTGTGGTTCCTACATGAGGTGTTGTGGTTCCTACATGAGGTGTTGTTGTGGTTCCTACATGAGGCATTGTTGTGGTTCCTACATGAGGTGTTGTGGTTCCTACATGAGGTGTTGTTGTGGTTCCTACATGAGGTGTTGTTGTGGTTCCTACATGAGGCGTTGTTGTGGTTCCTACATGAAGTGTTGTTGTGGTTTCTACATGAGGTGTTGTGGTTCCTACATGAAGTGTTGTTGTGGTTTCCACATGAGGCGTTGTTGTGGTTCCTACATGAGGCGTTGTTGTGGTTCCTACATGAAGTGTTGTTGTGGTTTCTACATGAGGTGTTGTGGTTCCTACATGAGGTGTTGTTGAGGTTTCTACATGAGGTGTTGTTGTGGTTTCTACATGAGGTGTTGTGGTTCCTACATGAGGTGTTGTTGTGGTTTCTACATGAGGCGTTGTTGTGGTTCCTACATGAGGTGTTGTGGTTCCTACATGAGGAGTTGTTGTGGTTTCTACATGAGGCGTTGTTGTGGTTTCTACATGAGGTGTTGTGGTTCCTACATGAGGTGTTGTGGTTCCTACAGGAGGTGTTGTGGTTCCTACATGAGGTGTTGTGGTTTCTACATGAGGTGTTGTTGTGATTGATGTTGTTGTGGTTCCTACATGAGGTGTTGTGGTTCCTACATGAGGTGTTGTTGTGATTGATGTTGTTGTGGTTCCTACATGAGGCATTGTTGTGGTTCCTACATGAGGTGTTGTTGTGATTGATGTTGTTGTGGTTCCTACATGAGGCATTGTTGTGGTTCCTACATGAGGTGTTGTGGTTCCTACGTGAGGTGTTGTGGTTCCTACATGAGGTGTTGTTGTGGTTCCTACATGAGGTGTTGTGGTTCCTAAATGAGGCGTTGTTGTGGTTCCTACATGAGGTGTTGTTGTGGTTCCTACATGAGGTGTTGTGGTTCCTACATGAGGTGTTGTTGTGATTGATGTTGTTGTGGTTCCTACATGAGGTGTTGTGGTTCCTACATGAGGTGTTGTGGTTCCTACATGAGGTGTTGTTGTGATTGATGTTGTTGTGGTTCCTACATGAGGCATTGTTGTGGTTCCTACATGAGGTGTTGTGGTTCCTACATGAGGTGTTGTTGTGGTTCTTACATGAGGTGTTGTGGTTCCTAAATGAGGCGTTGTTGTGGTTCCTACATGAGGTGGTGTTGTGGTTCCTACATGAGGTGTTGTGGTTCCTACATGAGGTGTTGTTGTGATTGATGTTGTTGTGGTTCCTACATGAGGTGTTGTGGTTCCTACATGAGGTGTTGTTGTGATTGATGTTGTTGTGGTTCCTACATGAGGCATTGTTGTGGTGCCTACATGAGGTGTTGTGGTTCCTACATGAGGTGTTGTGGTTCCTACAGGAGGTGTTGTGGTTCCTACATGAGGTGTTGTGGTTCCTACATGAGGTGTTGTGGTTTCTACATGAGGTGTTGTGGTTCCTACATGAGGTGTTGTGGTTCCTACAGGAGGTGTTGTGGTTCCTACATGAGGTGTTGTGGTTTCTACATGAGGTGTTGTTGTGATTGATGTTGTTGTGGTTCCTACATGAGGTGTTGTGGTTCCTACATGAGGTGTTGTTGTGATTGATGTTGTTGTGGTTCCTACATGAGGCATTGTTGTGGTTCCTACATGAGGTGTTGTTGTGATTGATGTTGTTGTGGTTCCTACATGAGGCATTGTTGTGGTTCCTACATGAGGTGTTGTGGTTCCTACATGAGGTGTTGTGGTTCCTACATGAGGTGTTGTTGTGGTTCCTACATGAGGTGTTGTGGTTCCTAAATGAGGCATTGTTGTGGTTCCTACATGAGGTGTTGTTGTGGTTCCTACATGAGGTGTTGTGGTTCCTACATGAGGTGTTGTTGTGATTGATGTTGTTGTGGTTCCTACATGAGGTGTTGTGGTTCCTACATGAGGTGTTGTGGTTCCTACATGAGGTGTTGTTGTGATTGATGTTGTTGTGGTTCCTACATGAGGCATTGTTGTGGTTCCTACATGAGGTGTTGTGGTTCCTACATGAGGTGTTGTTGTGGTTCCTACATGAGGTGTTGTGGTTCCTAAATGAGGCGTTGTTGTGGTTCCTACATGAGGTGTTGTTGTGGTTCCTACATGAGGTGTTGTTGTGATTGATGTTGTTGTGGTTCCTACATGAGGCATTGTTGTGGTTCCTACATGAGGTGTTGTTGTGATTGATGTTGTTGTGGTTCCTACATGAGGCATTGTTGTGGTTCCTACATGAGGTGTTGTGGTTCCTACATGAGGTGTTGTTGTGGTTCCTACATGAGGTGTTGTGGTTCCTAAATGAGGCGTTGTTGTGGTTCCTACATGAGGTGTTGTTGTGGTTCCTACATGAGGTGTTGTGGTTCCTACATGAGGTGTTGTGGTTTCTACATGAGGTGTTGTTGTGATTGATGTTGTTGTGGTTCCTACATGAGGTGTTGTGGTTCCTACATGAGGTGTTGTTGTGATTGATGTTGTTGTGGTTCCTACATGAGGCATTGTTGTGGTGCCTACATGAGGTGTTGTGGTTCCTACATGAGGTGTTGTGGTTCCTACATGAGGTGTTGTTGTGGTTTCTACATGAGGTGTTGTTGGTGTTTCTACATGAGGCGTTGTTGTGATTGATGTTGTTGTGGTGTCTACATGAGGTGTTGTTGTGGTTTCTACATGAGGCGTTGTTGTGGTTTCTACATGAGGTGTTGTTGGGATTAGTGACAATGTAGTTGATGGTGTTGTAATTTGTGGTGTTGTGCAGTCCTCGGTTTCTTTGTAAATACAACACCTTACACGTATTTCATAATCATAACAAATGGGAGGAATATCTTGGTCTTTGTTATTACAAATCAATCCAATTGTAGGGTCACATGTTACTTTTTGATCTAGGTCTTTTAAAGCTACGTCCTTGTAGAATTTAGCTCGACACTGAATTTCCAAAGGTTTTGAACAACGACTCAAATCTGGATTAGAAATATTTGCAATTGTTTCATAATCTCCTTCTTCTAGACCTGGATGAGGGTAGTCATTGTTGATCCAATCTGACCATGTACAAATATAGCAGTTGATAGGCGTTGTCGTGATTGGTGTTGTTGTAGTAGTTGGTGGTGTTGTGATTGGTGTTGTGGTTCCTACATGAGGCGTTGTTGTGGTTCCTACATGAGGTGTTGTTGTTATTGATGTTGTTGTGGTGCCTACATGAGGTGTTGTTGTGGTTTCTACATGAGGCGTTGTTGTGGTTCCTACATGAGATGTTGTTGTGATTGATGTTGCTGTGGTTCCTACATGAGGCGTTGTTGTGGTTCCTACATGAGGTGTTGTTGTGATTGATGGTGTTGTGGTTTCTACAGGAGGTGTTGTTGTGGTTTCTACATGAGGTGTTGTTGTGGTTTCTTCATGAGGCGTTGTGATTGATGTTGTTGTGGTGTCTACATGAGGCATTGTTGTTGTTCCTACATGAGGCATTGTTGTGGTTCCTACATGAGGTGTTGTGGTTCCTACATGAGGTGTTGTTGTGGTTCCTACATGAGGTGTTGTGGTTCCTACATGAGGTGGTGTTGTGATTGATGTTGTTGTGGTTTCTACATGAGGCGTTGTTGTGGTTCCTACATGAGGTGTTGTGGTTCCTACATGAGGTGTTGTTGTGGTTCCTACATGAGGTGTTGTGGTTCCTACATGAGGTGTTGTGGTTCCTACATGAGGTGTTGTTGTGATTGATGTTGTTGTGGCTCCTACATGAGGTGTCGTTGTGGTTTCTACACGAGGCGTTGTTGTGGTTTCTACATGAGGCATTGTTGTGGTTTCTACATAAGGTGTTGTTGTGACTGATGTTGTTGTGGTGTCTACATGAGGCATTGTTGTTGTTTCTACATGAGGCGTTGTTGTGGTTCCTACATGAGGTGTTGTTGTGATTGGTGTTGTTGTGGTTCCTACATGAGGCATTGTTGTGGTTCCTACATGAGGTGTTGTTGTGGTTCCTACATGAGGTGTTGTGGTTTCTACGTGAGGTGTTGTTGTGATTGATGTTTTTGTGGTTCCTACATGAGGCATTGTTGTGGTTCCTACATGAGGCGTTGTTGTGATTGATGTTGTTGTGGTTCCTACATGAGGCATTGTTGTTGTTTCTACATGAGGTGGTGTTGTGGTTCCTACATGAGGCGTTGTTGTGATTGATGTTGTTGTGGTTCCTACATGAGGCATTGTTGTTGTTTCTACATGAGGTGTTGTTGGGATTAGTGACAATGTAGTTGATGGTGTTGTAATTTGTGGTGTTGTACAGTCCTCGGTTTCTTTGTAAATACAACACCTTACACGTATTTCATAATCATAACAAATGGGAGGAATATCTTGGTCTTTGTTATTACAAATCAACCCAATTGTAGGGTCACATGTTACTTTTTGATCTAGGTCTTTTAAATCTACGTCCTTGTAGAATTTAGCTCGACACTGAATTTCCAAAGGTTTTGAACAACGACTCAAATCTGGATTAGAAATATTTGCAATTGTTTCATAATCTCCATCTTCTAGACCTGGATGAGGGTAGTCATTGTTGATCCAATCTGACCATGTACAAATATAGCAGTTGATAGGCGTTGTCGTGATTGGTGTTGTTGTAGTAGTCGGTGTTGTTGTGATTGATGTTGTGGTGTCTACATGAGGTGTTGTTGTGGTTTCTACATGAGGCGTTGTGATTGATGTTGTGGTTTCTACATGAGGTGTTGTTGTGGTTTCTACATGAGGCGTTGTGATTGATGTTGTTGTGGTGTCTACATGAGGTGTTGTTGTGGTTTCTACATGAGGCGTTGTGATTGATGTTGTTGTGGTGTCTACATGAGGTGTTGTTGTGGTTTCTACATGAGGCGTTGTGATTGATGTTGTTGTGGTGTCTACATGAGGTGTTGTTGGTGTTTCTACATGAGGTGTTGTGATTGATGTTGTTGTGGTGTCTACATGAGGTGTTGTTGTGGTTTCTACATGAGGTGTTGTGATTGATGTTGTTGTGGTGTCTACATGAGGTGTTGTTGTGGTTTCTACATGAGGAGTTGTGATTGATGTTGTTGTGGTTTCTACATGAGGCGTTGTGATTGATGTTGTTGTGGTGTCTACATGAGGTGTTGTTGTGGTGTCTACATGAGGTGTTGTTGTGGTGTCTACATGAGGTGTTGTGATTGATGTTGTGGTTTCTACATGAGGTGTTGTGATTGATGTTGTTGTGGTTTCTACATGAGGCGTTGTGATTGATGTTGTTGTGGTTTCTACATGAGGTGTTGTTGGTGTTTCTACATGAGGTGTTGTTGTGGTTTCTACATGAGGAGTTGTGATTGATGTTGTTGTGGTTTCTACATGAGGCGTTGTGATTGATGTTGTTGTGGTGTCTACATGAGGTGTTGTTGTGGTGTCTACATGAGGTGTTGTGATTGATGTTGCGGTTTCTACATGAAGTGTTGTTGGTGTTTCTACATGAGGTGTTGTGATTGATGTTGTTGTGGTGTCTACATGAGGTGTTGTTGTGGTTTCTACATGAGGTGTTGTGATTGATGTTGTTGTGGTGTCTACATGAGGTGTTGTTGTGGTTTCTACATGAGGTGTTGTGATTGATGTTGTTGTGGTGTCTACATGAGGTGTTGTTGTGGTTTCTACATGAGGTGTTGTTGGTGTTTCTACATGAGGTGTTGTTGGTGTTTCTACATGAGGTGTTGTGATTGATGTTGTTGTGGTGTCTACATGAGGTGTTGATGTGGTTTCTACATGAGGTGTTGTGATTGATGTTGTGGTGTCTACATGAGGTGTTGTGATTGTTGTTGTGGTGTCTACATGAGGTGTTGTTGGTGTTTCTACATGAGGCGTTGTTGTGATTGATGTTGTTGTGATTTCTACATGAGGTGTTGTTGTGGGTTTTTTTGTAGTTGATGGTGTTTTGGGTGTTGTAGTTTGTGGTGTTGTGATTGTTGTTGTTATTTCTACACGAGATGTTGTGGTTTCTACATGAGGTGTTGTTGGGATTAGTGACAATGTAGTTGATGGTGTTGTAATTTGTGGTGTTGTGCAGTCCTCGATTTCTTTGTAAATACAACACCTTACACGTATTTCATAATCATAACAAATGGGAGGAATATCTTGGTCTTTGTTATTACAAATCAACCCAATTGTAGGGTCACATGTTACTTTTTGATCTAGGTCTTTTAAAGCTACGTCCTTGTAGAATTTAGCTCGACACTGAATTTCCAAAGGTTTTGAACAACGACTCAAATCTGGATTAGAAATATTTGCAATTGTTTCATAATCTCCATCTTCTCGACCTGGATGAGGGTAGTCATTGTTGATCCAATCTGACCATGTACAAATATAGCAGTTGATAGGCATTGTCGTGATTGGTGTTGTTGTAGTAGTTGGTGGTGTTGTGATTGGTGTTGTGGTTTCTACATGAGACGTTGTGATTGATGTTGTGGTGTCTACATGAGGTGTTGTTGTGGTTTCTACATGAGGCGTTGTGATTGATGTTGTTGTGGTTTCTACATGAGACGTTGTGATTGATGTTGTGGTGTCTACATGAGGTGTTGTTGTGGTTTCTACATGAGACGTTGTGATTGATGTTGTGGTGTCTACATGAGGTGTTGTTGTGGTTTCTACATGAGGTGTTGTGATTGATGTTGTGGTGTCTACATGAGGTGTTGTGATTGATGTTGTGGTTTCTACATGAGGTGTTGTGATTGATGTTGTGGTGTCTACATGAGGTGTTGTCGTGGTGTCTACATGAGGTGTTGTTGTGGTGTCTACATGAGGTGTTGTGATTGATGTTGTGGTTTCTACATGAGGTGTTGTTGGTGTTTCTACATGAGGTGTTGTGATTGATGTTGTGGTTTCTACATGAGGTGTTGTTGTAGTGTCTACATGAGGTGTTGTTGGTGTTTCTACATGAGCTGTTGTTGTAGTGTCTACATGAGGTGTTGTTGGTGTTTCTACATGAGGTGTTGTGATTGATGTTGTTGTGGTGTCTACATGAGGTGTTGTTGTGGTTTCTACATGAGGTGTTGTGATTGATGTTGTTGTGGTGTCTACATGAGGTGTTGTGATTGATGTTGTTGTGGTGTCTACATGAGGTGTTGTTGTGGTGTCTACATGAGGTGTTGTTGGTGTTTCTACATGAGGCGTTGTGATTGATGTTGTGGTTTCTACATGAGGTGTTGTGATTGATGTTATGGTGTCTACATGAGGTGATGTGATTGATGTTGTGGTTTCTACATGAGGTGTTGTGATTGATGTTGTGGTGTCTACATGAGGTGTTGTCGTGGTGTCTACATGAGGTGTTGTTGTGGTGTCTACATGAGGTGTTGTGATTGATGTTGTGGTTTCTACATGAGGTGTTGTTGGTGTTTCTACATGAGGTGTTGTGATTGATGTTGTGGTGTCTACATGAGGTGTTGTTGGTGTTTCTACATGAGGTGTTGTGATTGATGTTGTTGTGGTGTCTACATGAGGTGTTGTTGTGGTTTCTACATGAGGTGTTGTTGGTGTTTCTACATGAGGTGTTGTGATTGATGTTGTTGTGGTGTCTACATGAGGTATTGTTGTGGTTTCTACATGAGGTGTTGTGATTGATGTTGTGGTTTCTACATGAGGTGTTGTTGGTGTTTCTACATGAGGTGTTGTGATTGATGTTGTTGTGGTTTCTACATGAGGTGTTGTGATTGTTGTTGTGGTGTCTACATGAGGTGTTGTTGGTGTTTCTACATGAGGCGTTGTTGTGATTGATGTTGTTGTGATTTCTACATGAGGTGTTGTTGTGGGTTTTTTTGTAGTTGATGGTGTTTTGGGTGTTGTAGTTTGTGGTGTTGTGATTGTTGTTGTTATTTCTACACGAGATGTTGTGGTTTCTACATGAGGCGTTGTTGTGGTTTCTACATGAGGTGTTGTTGGGATTAGTGACAATGTAGTTGATGGTGTTGTAATTTGTGGTGTTGTGCAGTCCTCGGTTTCTTTGTAAATACAACACCTTACTCGTATTTCATAATCATAACAAATGGGAGGAATATCTTGGTCTTTGTTATTACAAATCAACCCAATTGTAGGGTCACATGTTACTTTTTGATCTAGGTCTTTTAAATCTACGTCCTTGTAGAATTTAGCTCGACACTGAATTTCCAAAGGTTTTGAACAACGACTCAAATCTGGATTAGAAATATTTGCAATTGTTTCATAATCTCCTTCTTCTAGACCTGGATGAGGGTAGTCATTGTTGATCCAATCTGACCATGTACAAATATAGCAGTTGATAGGCGTTGTCGTGATTGGTGTTGTTGTAGTAGTTGGTGGTGTTGTGATTGGTGTTGTGGTTTCTACATGAGGCGTTGTTGTGGTTTCTACATGAGGTGTTGTTGTGATTGTTGTTTTTGTGGTTCCTACATGAGGTGTTGTTGTGGTTTCTACATGAGGTGTTGTTGTGGTTTCTACATGAGGTGTTGTAGTAGGTGTGAGAGTTGTTGTTGGTGTTTTTTTATATGTAGTTTTTGGAGTAGTGGTTATTACTTTTGTTGTAGTTTCTACATAATGTGTCGTAGAGGTTTTAACTCTTGGTGTTGAGAATGTCAGAACTGTTGTCATGGCTTGAGTAGTTGTGCGCTTTTCAGTAGTTGTTTCTGAATGGACAAAGATTTAACATGGTAAACATTACAAACCATTCTCTTCAAATTGTTCACATCCAAAGTTATATTTAGATGTCTCACACAGCTTTTCTGTGATATTCTTACCTGTTGTAGTAAATGTAAAGACTGTTGTTGGTGTAAATGGAGTTGTAGTGCAAACTTCCATGTTTCTGTTAATAGTTCCATTTACTCCACACACACCAGTAATGCATGTTCCATCTCCATCATGTGTGTTATAAACAGTTTCCCCATATTTGTAGCTATGACCATTATAGACACAGGTACATGCTGGAAAAAGATAAATTAAGAAAACCTTTGTTTTATTGTAATAATACTTTCAGAGCAATGTCAGACATACATAAGCCATGTATCCTACTCACCAGATTGATCGTATTCACACTTTGTAGTTGTTGAAAAACAGTTGCTGTTAAGGTAAACAAGAAAATGCAGTTTTATTTTCCTGATTATCTATTTTTGTTGAAAAATAATAACTGATGCACAAAACTAGTGTTAGCTAAATTTGTGTAACTGAAACTGTCCTACCATTTGTAACAATTTTGCACTGGAACCGTTTCCCCTTCTTCATAATGGTTCCCTTCATCATCGTAGCAGCCACATTGTTTTTCTGACACACACTTCATGGTAACTTCTTCTAAATAAGGCCGCTCACTTGGACAATTTGGATAGCAGCCTAAAATAAAATGTCAAAAGTAAAATTCAAATCAAACATGTAATAAAGACGTTCATGGAAGTTCAGATGTTTTTCTTTTCCTTTGAAGGTTGGAAGAAAACTTGAATTTGACTGTGATTTTGCTTTATGGTTTTATTCGAAGGGCAATTTATGTCATGGGGTTGTTTCTACTTTCTCTGATTTTCCTCTGTCTGTGACATTTTCAGTTGTCTCCACTTTCCCCTGATTTCCCACTTTATTCTTCACTCCTTTCCCTGTGTACATATATAGCGTCCTCTTGTCATTGTTTCTTCTTGGTTCCCCTCTTTAAAGTCATCCAAGCCATTTCATATTCTGCCACAGTCAATGTAAGTTTTTGTTGATGCAATTAGAATTTGTTTTTTAATTTTACCATGGTCTGTTCTGCACTTGGATCCTCCCTCAGCACCACAAAACATGACACATACATCATTCCTGAATGACGACAATAAAATATTTTTCATTATAATTCTTACCTTCTAATGCTGGAAGCTGAGTGTAGCATTTTCCTGAAGGATTCTTACAAGTCTTCATGCATGGTTTTTGACAAGGTGCATAGTGCCACTCACACGCTCCATCAGGATTGTAATAATCACAGAAGAGTGCTAATGAAGCAGAAACACATAAAATATGTCAAATACTTTGCATACAATTTTTATTGAGACTCTAATTTTAGGTGTAAACTGTGAAGACAGCAATTTCATTCATGTCATATTTATTATTTTTCTTATTCTCAGAAAGACTTACGACAGATGGTGGGGGTTCTCCACTTAATACAGGCTCCGGCTTCATTACAGGCAGCTGCATAGGCTGCAACAGCTGAGCAGAAACACTCACAATCTCCTCCCGAATTACAGGCACATGTGTCTCTCACACATGAATCAAAGTATTGTTGGGGATCAACCTTAATGAAGAAGTAATTGTTAATGCAACTAAACTTAAGTCAAACATTTTCTGTCTAAACAATCGGGTAAAAAATAAACCTAGTAACACTAACAGGAAGATTGTATGCCTTAATTTACTTACTTTTAAGTGGCAGGCAGAAAACACGTCACTCTTGATGATGCTGCAGTGTTTTGATGCCCATGCTACTCTGTTAGGGTACAGAGCACATGGTTCTTGTGTTGTGTTTACATTTGGACAGGCAGATGACACTTTCCAGCTGTTTCCAAACTCAATTGTTTCAACTACAATTTCTTTGGCATTGGTGGTAAAATCGTTCTTGATGTTGCCATCAAAGTTCCCACACAGACCACAGACTTTTCCCTGTCATAAAAGGAAAAACAGCTAATTTGTGATGAAATTACACTTGCACATCAGTCCCATAACATGTGTGTGTGTCCACTCACGTTGAATGATGAGCTGAGTTTAATCATGAGTGTCGTCTTCTTATTCCAAATCAGAATAAGACCGTTGTTTGCCTCGATGACAATGTATATACCCATAGTGTGGACTTTAAACAGAATGTCCTCACCTTCGCTTTGATTGATAACTCTGACACTTTCGTCTGAAAGAAGAATTTCATTCCTCTGGAAAAAAAGCAAACCCCAAAACAGTCATTTATAAATGATGAAATAAATGCTTTTGCCTGAGTAAAACTATTTTGTCTTTGTAAAGGCACAATTTGCACAATGGAAACAAAACCACCTTTGTAATTATAAGGGATGCCTTTTCGTTTTCCACAATCTGGAACTTTTATTTCCAGGTGTTAACTGTTGATTTATTTAAATGAACGCATTACCTGAACATATACCTGAGAGTTCTCAACAGTAAAAAAAAAATAAAAATAAAATAAAAATCAGGAAAATTATGACATACTAAAAACATATTTTCAAAAGCACTTTTGCGAGATTTGCGTGCTAGCTTGTTTTGTACATTTGCTGTTGCAGTAAAAAGATAAAACACACAGAATAATAAAACAGAAGGTTTAAGAAATATATGTTTCATAGTATTTTACATAAAACTGTTGCGAATCCTCCTGCACCTTTAATAGCTTTAGCTGCATTTTTTAAACAATAAATTGTAGTCAGTGGTAAAACCCTCTGCATCCATTTTCATTTGAATATAAAGCATTTCCCCTGTTACCTACCCCTAAGTACAGTTTGATATTGGTGGAACAGATGCTTTCACTTGAAACACAGGGGATGTTTTCAGTCAGGACCCTGAAGGTGCCCTTCATGTTGCCTCCACAGTAATCCTGTAGTATTACGATCATGTCAGTATCACAAGGTTTAACTTTGACCAGTCACAGTGACTGAACATGACTTTACCTGAGTGAAGATGTAACCACAGTTGCCTTTGTAAGCAAATTTCTTTTGATCAAAAGTGATGAAATTCCCGTCTCCATACATGGTACAGGTTCCACCGCAATCATTCTCTGTGCAACTCCATTTCCTTTCACTGCAAGTGCTAGGAAATAAAATAAATGTGTAAAATATTGTGTCCTCAACTCCAAATAAACAAAATAAATAATCAGGTAAAGGAGAATATTCTGTCAAACGTGTCTGGTTACAAGAAAATGTGATCCAAGAGATGATTACATCAAAGCTCACCATTTGTTACAGTTAACAGTTATGGTGTCTCCTGGATTGTATGATTTTCCATCATGTGGACAGGGACAATCATTCTCCTTCACACAGCCTCCATTTCCATCTGACAGTAGGCCAGGAGGACACACACAGCCTGAGACACAATGTGAACTCACCTAGCCACCAAATGTGAATGCATGTTTTAATATGCAGGTAAGCTGTTTAATGTACATACATCCTTTATTTATGCAAAAACATAGTCTTACACAATCTGAGTCCAACGTCTGGCAGCTGTTCTGACATTCAGCTCCTTTTTCACCTGGCTTTGCATTTGAGCAGTTGAAGAAAACCATTGGAGAGGCGCATGCTGGTGACAACAACAGAAAGTTAAAAAGGACAGGATTTTCTGTGAACTGTTGCTAATAATCCTCTTTACAGAGTCTTCTTTATACATACATTGAATGACTGGTTCTCCTTGACATGTTAGCTGTCCACCACGGCAGGAGCTGAAATCAATCACAGCCCAAGTAAGAAAATCTGTATAATTTGTATATTTTATAGTTTTCTACACTTTGCCATATTTGCAGCTAACATGTTCTGAGCAGCTTTTGCTGAAAATTTGAGTTGAATCAGGAGAATAATTTTATTCAGTGTTATAACTGGTAAAAGGAATTAGAAGAAACAAGCAATGTCGAGTAAACAACCCAAGAAATAATTGTTTGGAATAATCAAAATCAAATTTGAAACTTCAAACTTTCACGAACCAGTTTGGAATTCTGCAAAAATGATAACCCTGGAAAAAATACCAGTTTCATAATTGTTTAAAAAATGTTAATTGCTTTAATTTAAATGTCAAAAACATAGCAGCTATGATTGTGTAAACTACACAGTTTTGCAGTGCTGACTAATTTATTTTGTATTTTTGGTGTAATATTACAGATAAAGCAAAAAAAAAAAAAAAAAAAAAACATCATGCAAAAGATTGTTTTCTCTGTAGTTCAGCTTAAAAGGTAAAACTAATTAATGAGATAGACTGATTACATGAAAAGATATTTCTAACTTTTATTTGTTATAATTGTGATTATTATGGCTTACAGCTCATGAAAATCCCAAATGCAAAATCTCATAATATTAGAATACTGTGAAAAGGTTCAATATTCTAGACTCAACGTGTCTCAGAGACTAATCAGCTAATGATTACAAAACACTTGCAAAGGGTTCCTGAGCCTTTAGATGGTCTCTCAGTCTAAGTTGAAATAAATAGACTTTTGCACAAGTGGTATAGCAATATATATATATATATATATATATATATATATATATAGTTTTTTGAGTTTCAGCTTACAGCAGTGCTTAAGCTATATGTAGCTATATATTTATCTGTTTTTAGCCTGTGCATCTATCGTTGCTATAGGAATTTAATTTTATCGCTCAAAATTCTTCATAGTGCAAATAATGCATTGTTTAAAAATTCCTATGTCCATCAACCTGTGACCACCAGACAGATCTGGTGGTCACAGTTTAAGAATTATTTAATTATGATTTTGGTGCCTCAGCTTTAGCAGTTGTTTGACTGAGGATCTAATTCTATCCACAGTGAGCCTGGTCTGTTGTGGATCCGTGCATCTTGTGAAACAGTGTGTGGTTATCATTTTATTGAGCCACTGACAGACCTTGATGCCCTTTTAAAAATAAAGTTTATACATCAAAACCTGAATATTTTGTCCTTTGTTGTCCAGCTGTTCTCTAAAATCCTTACCATGTTTGTCCTTGGACCTTGGTGACCTGCCCAGACAGTATCAGTGTGTCTCCTACATGACAGGGGCACTGAGAAGCTGACACACACTCTCCTTTCTCGTTTAAATAAGTCCCGTCAGCACAGCCACAACCATCGACTGGGGTAAAATCAATCCCACACGTTACATCTGACTGAGTCAGAGAGCGGCAGGTGCGACCGCAGCTCGTCATGTGGTAATCGTACACCAATTGAGAAGGGCAGTCAGATGCATATTTATCTGTTGAAAGGAGTAAGGGATAGGTGAGGCATTCGTAGGACTGCACTCTGAATCCCCATCACATCAGATTTTTCTGGTAAAACTCACTGCAGACATTTTTTCTCCATCCATGTATTTTGATGCCTTCAGCTGCACAGGCGTGGACATACGCAGACAAGGCAGCACACATGCAGTCCTCGCTGTTCTCACAGGCACAGGTGTCATAAATACAAGCCTGCAAAAGGAGGGGCAGAGACAACCCAAATGAATGGTTTCAACAAGCAGATGATGCGTTTAGGTGTATACTCAGCTCATAAGTAAGGTGCATCGCTTACTTTTTGATAATCCGATGGGTCTATTTCTAAATGACAAATTGAAAAAATTCCACTTCGATCAGTCAAGAGTGAGCACCAGTCATTGGCATATTTTTCTACAAAACAAACAAACAAACAAATGTTTTAATTACTGAAACACTTTGGACAAGAAGATAAAACATGGACAATAGATAGATGTCACTGATGTACCTTTATCAACACTCAAAATGCATGGGTCCCCAAGTATTATGTTTACATCTGGACAGGTTATTTGTGTTTTCCATGTGTTGGCAAAGATTGCAGCTACACCCTCGATCAATCCGTTAGTGGTTTTGAAGTCATCTTGAGCGTTATCATTAAAATCACCACAAAGTCCTTCACAAAGACAAGATTTTAAAGTAAAACCAGCAGGGTGATAAGTTTGTAATTCAAACACGACTAAATGCTATCTGAGGAGAACACACCCTGCAGGCTTTCCTTCAAGGATGCACTGGCTTTTACGTAAATCTGCAATAATGGGTTGAGCTGGATCTCAAGTTCAAGTCCGAAGGTCGTGTGGATTACAATGAAGAATGAGGATGGGCTGAAGATAGTTACATCGTCTAAAAGAGCAGAAAAAGGTGAGTAAATATGATTTCCGTTGTTTTCACATGATGAAATACTAAAGCTCCAGGTACTCACCCATGAAGAAAGGAAGTTGACACTCTACTTTGTTGTAATAGACTTTCCCATTGTCTTTAACTTCAATCGTCTGCAGGAAAAAAAGTAATATAAAGCAACATCTGGCATGTGTTACTTAAAAATACCAACATTAATAGTTTTTTGAAAAAATTTATTTTACTGTGGAGTTTTGGAGTAGAGTCACGGAGGACATGCACGTTGATTTGTCAGATCTGCCACACGGCTTCAAATCTCCAAACACACTAAAACTCCCATCAGAAGCCTGAAACCAGGAGAAAAAACATCAACTGATCTGCAGATTTTGTTTTTTATGTAACTTTGTTAGGGAATAAAACAAATTTCTTTTAATAAAGATGTTTTGAATGTCAATTTCTTACTTTAGACAAAACGTATGAACAGTCTCCGTGGAAGTTATAGATGTTATCGTCATAGGTGGAGATGTGAGAGCCTCCTGTGATGGAGCAGATACCAGGACAGTCCTTCTCCTTACAGCTCCACTTAGCATTCGCACAAGTGCTGATAAATGATAGATTCCTGTCATCAGTACCATCATATGCACATGCGCTGTAAATGTGTACAATGACTTAGAAAAACGCACCATGTTTTACACGCCCTGGTGTACGATTCTCCAGGTTTGTAGGATTTGCCATGGTGAAAGCATGAGCACTGACTGACAGCGACACATCCACTTCGTGAAATATCATCAAAAACAGTTCCTTTGAAGATACACAGTGATATAATCATTTATGACCCAAACATTCAACTCATGGGAAAGATGAGCCGAGGTATCATTTATCAGGATAGTGTCCCATTTCCTTACACAGACGGGGTGGGAGTGAAATAAAGTGGGATGCAGAAGTTTGTGCAGCCTCCTTCATGATTTTCCTGTATAAATCGTTGGCTGTTACGATAAAAATGTCAGTTAAATATTTCATATAGGAGACACACACAGTGATGAATGAGAAGTGAAACGACTTTTATAGGATTTACAGAAAGTGTGCAATAACTGTTTAAATAAGGCAGGTGCATAAATTTGGGCACTGTTGTTTTTTTATTGATTCAAAAACCTTCATAACTAATTATTGAAACTCAAAATTGGTTTGGTAAGCTCAGTGACCCTTGACCTTCCTACACAGGTGGATCCAATCATGAGAAAGAGTATTTGGGGGGTTATTGTAAGTTTCCCTTTTCTTTTAATATTTTCTGAAGAGTAGCAACATTGAGGTCTCACAACAACTCTCACATGACCTGAAAACAAAGATTGGTCACTATCATGGTTTAGGGGGGAGGATACAGAACGCTGTCTCAGAGATTTCAGCTGTCAGTTTCAACAGTTAGGAACATATTGAGGAAATGGAAACCACAGACACAATTCTAGTTAAGCCTCAAAGTTGCAGACCAAGAAAAATCTCAGATTAACAGAAGCAAAGAATAATGAGAACAGTCAGAGTCAACCCACAGATCAGCACCACAGACCTACAACATCATCTTGCTGCAGCTGGAGTCACTCAGCATCGTTCAACTATTTGTTGCACTTTACATGCAGAAGAAGCCCTTTCTCCACCCACAGCCAAACAGAGCTGTTTGGGGTATGCTAAAGCACGTTTAGACAAACCAGCATCATTTTGGAATAAGGTGCTGTGGACTGATGAAAATAAAACAGAGTTATGTGGGCATAACAAGGGACGTTATGCATGGAGGAAAAAGAACACAGCATTCCAAGAAAAACACCTGCTACCTAAAACATGGTGGTGGTTCATCATGCTGTGGGCTGTGTGGCCAGTGCAGGGACTGGGAATCTTGTTAAAGTTAAGGGATGCATGGATTTCACTCAATATCAGCAGATTCTGGAAGCCAATGTCCAGGAATCAGTGACAAAGCTGAAGCTGCACCAAGGTTGGATCTTTCAACAAGACAACGACCCTAAACGCTGCTCAACATCTACTGAGGCATTCATGAAGAGGAACAAGTAGAACGTTCTGGAACGGCCATCTCAGTCCCTAAACCTGAATATTATTGAAAATCTGTGGTGAGTTAAAGAGAGCTGTCCATGCTCAGAAGCATCACACCTGAATGAACTAGAGATGTTTTGTAAAGAAGTATGGTCCACAATACCTTCAACCAAAATCCAGACTCTCACTGGAAGCTATAGGAGGCGTTTAGAGGCTGTAATTTCTGCAAAAGGGCGATCTACTTACATATTGAGTTATTTGTTTTTTGCGGTGCCCAAATGTATGCACCTGCCTAATTTTGTTTAAACAATTTCTGCACACTTTCTGTAAATCCTATAAACTCTGTTTCTGTTCTCAAATATTGCCGTGCTTGTCTCTAATATGATACAATCAACAGAATTATTTTATCGTAACAACCAACGATTTATACAGGACAATCATGAAGATTAACAAGGCTGCCCAAACTTTTTCATCCAACTGCTCAGTAACTGTATTTTCAAAAAGTAAAAAACAACTTCAGGACACACACAGCTTCACCAAATATTAAACAGAGATTTTACACAATATTACATCTAAAAATCTAATAATTTAAATGATTCACATTGTTAGTGTTTCTGAATCGGACACTTACCCTCTGGACAGAAGCACCCATCCACGCAGTGTTGATCACATATACGGCTTTTTTGGGGATGTCTGCAGGTGTCAGTGCAGGGACTACCACATTCCTTATATTCCATGTTGAAAGGGCATTTTTTGGCTGTTCAGTGCAAAGTAAATAAATAAAATGCATCTTATGCTATTACACTATAACATTTGTGGTTTAGAAATCTCACCACAGAGTTCCTTTGTCTTCCACTTCAGTGGTTTCCCGCCTGCATGAGCGCACTGTCTGGAATACTCCGACATGATGGAGCACAAGCATGAACTCTTGTCGCCGCTGCAGGCGCAAAGGTCTTTTACACAAGCATCAATGAAGTAGTCACTGTCTATCAGATGCGTGCAGCTGACGAATGCAGGTCCAGTCAGCAGGCTGTTGCAGAAGTCAACCTGAGGATTAAAATATTTATGCTCAGATGTACATAACTTTAACTTTGTGTAAAATCCTGCGGATAACTGCAAAAATTCCTGTTTCACATGCATACCTCATTGGAACAGTTTTCCAGTGGTGGAGAGGTGATTACTTTGCATGTTTCAGTGGGACCGTCAAGTTTCCACTTCACTGCAAAATCTTCAGCACTTACAAAAACCTCTGCAGAGAAAAAGGACATTTTAGCTGGTTTGAAAACAGATTTGGGCCTGTTTTGTGAGTGTAGTTATTAGGTTTTTACCTGACTGGTCGAACTCATCCTGAATGCCATTGAAGTCACCACACAGGCCGCAAGTTTGATTGTTGAATTTTGAATCCAGCTCCACCTTAAAATTGTAGATAAAATGTAATGAGCTGATTTTTAAAATGTAGGTTATCACTGAAGGGCTGCACAGTGTTGCAATGGTTGGTGCTGCTGCCATGCAGCAAGAAGGTCCTGCTTCAAATGCCCGAGGTCTTTCAGCATGTAGTTTGCATGTTCTCCCTGTGCATGCCTGGGTTCTCTCCAGGATTAAATTATCCTTAGATGTGTGTGTGTTTGTTTGGTTGTTTGTCCTGTGTGTCTCTGAGTTCCCCTTCATGGACTGGTAAACTGTCCAGGGTATACCCCGCCTGCTTGCCCGGAGACTGCTGGAGATGTACACCAGCCCCCTGAGACCCTGCATGGATGAGTGGATACAGAAAATAGATGGATGTTTTCACTAAATCATATATTTTTTACACCAGCCGACATCCTCCTAATTAGACTAGTGGCAGTATCTCAACAGGTTGAGCGGGTTGTCCAGTAATCGGAAGGTTGCAGGTTCGATCCCGGCTCCGGACAGAGAATTCTGCTGTTGTGTCCTTGGGCAAGACACTTAACCCACCTTGCGTGCTGGTGGTGGTCGGAGGGACCGGTGGCGCCTGTGCTCTGCAGCCTCACCTCTGTCAGTGCGCCTCAGGGCAGCTGTGACTACATCGTAGCTCATCACCATCAGTGTGTGAATGTGAGTGTGAATTGATGAATGATACACTGTAGTGTAAAGCGCTTTAGAGCCTTCACTCTGAGAGGCGCTATACAAGTGCGGCTCATTAGACTAATGAGACTGTTTTGGAAAAGTGAGCTGCAGCAGTGGCTGCGCTCAGGAACAATTTGGACGTTTAATCTCCAACTTTTTAATGCCGAGTGTCAAGCAGGGAAGCATTGGGTCCCATGTCCCAAGTCTTTGACATGACCCAACCTAGTCCCTAGCCCACTAAGCCACTGAGAAATCCATTAAATCCATTAAAAAGTATCACTTAATTCACTTTTCTATTCCGTCAACCTGTACTCAGTACAGTATAAAGCAAACATAACATACCCAGAGGGAATCCTCTTGATTCCACATGAAAATCAGGCCCAGCTTTGCCTCAATTTTAATATAAGACACAGACGAATCAATTGAAATTCCTCCCTGGCTGAATGGAATGGAGACACTAAAAGACAAAAAAAGTTTGATGATTAGACATTCCATCCAATTTACCTGCAGATTAGTGTAATGAATGGAGAGTTACATTAGAATTGTGGTTTAAAGCTAAAACTCACGGTTCATTGTTAACAAAGATTGACATGTTGGCTAATTCAACAACGATTCCATCCAGCTTCAACAGGATTCTTTTGATAGAGACTTCCCCATCTAAGTCCTGACGCTGGACCTGAATGTTGAAGGCCTCATAGTCGGCCTTACACTGGGAGGCAAAGATGTAGTTACAAGTGGAGGGAAGCTGGAAGAAATCTCCATCAAAAGTCTTGTAGTGGAAGTTTCCCCATGTGCTGCAGAACTGGTTTTGGTGAGGTGGTAGTGCTTCTGTTCAACGGAGGACAAAATGTTCATTCAATACAAAAAAAAAAAAATCAAAGCTTAGGAATTTTTAATATAAAGAAAGCACATTTTCACCTATTTTCAGTGGCAGGGTGATGACCTTTTTAGCCACTTGATCCATGTCTAACAGAGTAAATACAGAATAAAATCATAAATGAAAAAAAAAAATCCTTGAAAAATGAAGGCTGGGCAATTTTTCATGAGGCCTCATCATGTTTTGTCCACATACCCATGTTGAATGCAGACTCTCCAATGCTCAGGGTGAGCCATGGTATCACCCACTCCAGAAGGATCCTGGCTGTTCTCATGCTCCTTGAATCGTTCCTGTCCCGTGAACCTGCCACCAAACTGGTACATCTCTCATAGGCGTCGTGTAATATAGTCCTCAGATGTTTGCAGTTTAGGAGGGGTAAACAAGATTCCGGGTGTCAACCTTTGTGTTTTCTCTCTCCATCAAGATCACACCCACAGAGGGGGAACTTATAAAAACATTTCATATTTGTTTTTACGAGTTAGGAAGTAATTGCAGATTGTTTTTGCTATTTGTTTTCTAGGTGTAAATTAACAAAAATCTGTCTAACTCATACAGATAAAAAGATGTTTCTATCTTCATTTTGGGAAACTTTTAGACATCCCCTGGGTCAAATTAAAGGAAGGTGAGGGTTCTTTAAATGTGAATTGCATTGTTTTATTATTAAGTTATAGTATTTGAAGCTGAGGGCTACATAAAAAGAACATGAATATGAGTTGTTTTAAGATGAATCCATTAATGACTCTACTATAGTTTAAACCAACATTTGCCAAAGACTAACAAACACCACGTTCTAACATGCCAACGAGCCTTTAGCTGTCAATTTTTATCTGATAAGATTATCTTTAGAGCACATCCTTAAGAAAGTGAGTATGAGAAAACTGAGTCATAAACAGTATGATGGTTCTTCCTCACGACTTTGGCCTTAGCTCGGGGTAAAAAAAATTGTACAACTTATGAAACATAGCAATGCCTAGTCTCACATGCTGAACAAACACCTATTTCAGAACTACACAATTAAGCTTGTGTAACCTTTAAATTCGGTGTTCCGTTGAGGTTATGATTCTTCAAGGTGTAGTTTTCAATCAAATCAAATCAAATCAAATCTATAGTCTTTCTCCATGGCCTCACCAAACTCCTCCCACGCCCGAGATTTTGCCTCGGCAACTGCCACTGCTGCACCCCGCTTGGCTATCCGGTACCTCTGTTGCTCTGAGCTCAGTGAACTGCAAGTCGGCTGGCATTCTTGCTCAAAAGAGAATACCTGAGACTCTGGGCATGCATTTTTCTGTTTCTCTGTTTTGAAGGAAACATCAATGTGCTGGTGAAGGTTCTCAGTCATCCAGGTCATGGTAACCAAAAGGGGTTCGAATGAAGATAACTGGACTTCTTTTGTTTCTCGAAGATGTTTCGCTTCTCATCCAAGAAGCTTTGTTAATTCTGACTGGAATATGGGAGAATCGAGTTTATAAACTGTAGCAGTCTGTTGTTGCTTGATGAGCAACCAGAGAAGTCCAGATGCCTTCTTTCGAACCCCTTTGGAAAATATCAATATGCTCAAGTTTTTCTGTCTTATATTAGAGTGAACTAAAATCTAGAAACCAACACATAATAATAATAATAATAATAATAATAATAATAATGATAATAATAATAATAAAAACTTACCACACACATCGTTTCCAAAGTCTTTCATGGTGACTCCCTTTGCTGCATAAGCTCGAACATAGGAGATAAAGACGACACACAAACAGTCCTCGCTCTTCTCACAGTTACAGCTGGAATAAATGCAGCGCTGCAAAACAAAACAAAACAAGAAAATATATATCTGTAAATACTTTGGAAATGACCCTCTGATTAAACCTAGTGAATTTAAATCTCAGAGTTTAGCTGTACCTTGTAGAAAACAAGAGGATCCACCTCAGAATGGCACTTTGCAAATGTCTTCTTAGGGTTTTGGACGAGGTCACACCAATGGTTGGCGTATTCCTCTAAGAGTTAAAGGAATCCTTTTGACAGTTTTAGTGACTCCATTGTGTTACACTGGTAATGAATAAAGTCAAGGGGACACTACCATTTTTTGAACTGAGGGAACACGGGTTGTCAGATCTTTCCTCCTTGTCTTTACATGCAATCCTAGCCTTCCATGAGTTGCTGTAACTTGCTGCAGTTCCTACCATCTCCTGAGGACCTTCATGTCATCATTTAGGACCATGTTGAAGTTCCCACATATACCTGAAAAAATCATTTAGAGCAACAATAACTAAATATACAAAATGTTGATGATACTTACATTTTGAATGGATTAATTTTAAATTTATATTCCTCACAAGGTTTTGTATAATTATTTTCCTGAACATAAAACACAAATACTAATTTTCTCTTGTGATAAACTGAAAAATAAGCCAAACATATGTTAACCCAGCACACATTTTCTGCTGTGAAGTTTCTTGTGAAACCTTACCCCGTGTCTTTGCTTTGTAGCTGTTTTCCAAGTTGATGTAGACTTGCATCCGAGGAATGTACTGGATCTGAATTTGCAACCCAAAGTTTGTCTGGAGTAAGATGGGTCTGGGTCAGAAGGCGAAGCTCTCGATTTACCGGTCGATCTACGTTTCTACCCTCACCCATGGTCATGAGTTTGGGTAGTGACCGAAAGGAGATCGCGGATACAAGCGGCTGGAATGAGTTTTCTCCGAAGAGTGGCTGAGCTCTCCCTTAGAGATAGAGTGAGAAGCTCAGTCATTCGGGAGGGGCTCGGAGTAGACCCGCTGCTCCTCCACATCGAGAGGAGCCAGTTGAGGTGGCTCGGGCATCTGGTCAGGATGCTTCCTGGACGCCTCCCTGGTGAGGTTTTCTGGGCACGTCCAACTGGGAGGAGACCCAAAGGAAGACCCAGGACACGATGGAGGGACTATGTTTCTCAGCTGGCCAGGGAACGCCTTATGATTCTCCTGGAGGAGCTGACCAAAGTGGCTGGGGAGAGGGAAGTCTGGGCCTCTTGCCTTAGGCTGTTGCCCCCGCGACCAGACGCCGGATAAGCGGATGAAAATGGATGGATGGATGGATGGATGGATGGTTCGAGAATATATACATATATATATATATGTATTCTCTGCACACACACACACACACACACACACACACACACACACACACACACACACACACACACACACACACACACACAAATATAAATATATCTGTGTGTGTGTGTGTGTGCGTGTGCATGTGCATGTGTAAAGACAATATGCATGTGAGAGTAACAGAATGAAGTCGAGACGGTCTCTCAAAGAAGACAACAAGTTTTACTCAAAGGTTAAATGTTTCACTGAACTCACTTGAATAATACGGCAACCTGAGGCTCTGTGCGTTCTGCTCAACTACACCATTAAGTGTGAACGTGAAAAACTGAAAAAGAAAAACAGAATAGGTGATGAGAGTGTGACAGATATTAGAGTGAACTAAAAACTGAAATGTTTTAGAATAATTTACTTACATTGTCTTTGCTGTTGTCTGGTAAGAGTTTAACTGTCTTCAAGCAGGTGTCAAACTGCTAGTCTGCACACGGCACCAGCTCGGCCTCGATTGTAAAATCTGGACTGCTTTCGTCCTTAAACACAGAAAGCAAGCACCACTAAATAAGCTTAATTATTTTTATGAGGATTTTATATTTTCTCAGCATTAAATACCTAATTTACCTTGCTTTCCACCTTAGCCAGAGTGTAGGAACAATCTCCATGGAAGGTAAAGGTTTTTCCATCAAAAGTTGTGAAATGTGAACCTTCTTCAACTGCACATGTGGCCGATGTTTCAAAGATTTCACAGTCCCATCTTCCTTCAACATGTGCTGAAAAGTCAAAGCAATAAAACCTTTCAGCTCACAGTAAATAATATGTATTATGTACACTTACACACACATACACACCAGTTCTTCCCATCCTGTAGGTAGACATCTCCAGAGTTGTAGATGTTGTGCTTGCGCTGACATTCAGACCTATCGATACACCTCCTCTTGGAAACATCATCAAACACAGTTCCTGAAAAAGACAGTCTTATTTAAGTGATGGTGGATTAAAAATTGTAAGGTGTTTATATTTCTGTGTGTGAATGAAATTCACCAGAGGGACAGAAGCATCCATCTATTTGGTGGTCATCACACTCTGAACTCGTGTGCTGATGTCTGCACGTATCCATGCAGGGCGAACCATTCTCATTATACACCATGTTGTAAGGACACTGTTTAGCTGCAAATGCATAGTAGAAACAAATGCATGAAGGTGATTAATGTTATTTTGAGTTAGACATGAAAGATTTAATGAAAAGTCCGCACATCTGACTCTGACACGCAGAAAATTTAAGTGAAAAACCTTTAGATAATGATTGAAGGATTTTAAGGCAGCCTAGGTGTGTTCTTCTTTTTCACGAACACATCTTACCACAGAAGTGAGGGCGCCTCCAGTTGGGAGGCTGTCCTCCAGCATGAGAACACAGTCGGGAAAACTCCGACATGGAGCTGCAGACACAGAAATCATCGATGCTGTTGTTATAATTACACATGTCCATCGCACACGCCTGGATGTAAGCTTCAGGATCAATCAGCTGAGTGCACGAACTCCGGGACTCTGAGTGGAACTTTCCTGTACAATGGATCACCTTTAAGGAACAAAACAGCAGAAAGATGGAAGCTAAGTTACTATTTATTGTAATGCACTGGCAACAACAACTAAAACACCTAGATATAAACTCACAAATTCATTGCATGAATGTGGCAACGATCTGTTCTCCAAAGAGTCATCGTCCTCTTCTCGGGGTTTTTTACAATCATCATTAGGAAGGTGGACATGTTGACTGTTGCCAAACTCAGTGTAGCTGATTTTACGTTCTGCATAATCACAATAATATATAAATGAATCATACAAGTTTTTGTATTTCTTTGTTTTACTTTATTTCTTGGTGTGCTTAATTATAAATTAAAGTACAAACCATCTTTAATGAGCTCATTATTAACAGGGACGCCATTGAAGTCTCCACAAAGTCCGCACGTCTGGTTTGCATAGTCATTTGAAAGTTCTACCTACAAGCAGAACAGAAATAAAATTAAAATAAGGTGTTGGACTAACTTTGTTTTCACAAAAATAATTTAGTCCCATTAACAACTCCTAAAATAAAATACTGCAAAACACAAAAAGGTTTTTTTTTACAACTTTTGTCTAATTTATTGTAATTTTTAAGTATTTGCTTTGCATTTAGACACAAATGCAAAGTGAGAAATTAGAAAAAAATGTTTGATACGTTACCATGACGGCATCTACACGGTTCCATGTGACTGCTAGGCTGACTTTAGATTTGAGCGTGATGTTGAAAGTGCTGTCTTCCATCTTTACCCCCATGTTATAGTGTGGCAGAGTGATGCTGAATAAGAAGATAATGATAACTTAAACAATAATTTCACCAATATATTTGAACAAAACAAAAGTATTTATCTTTTTGTTGTGTTTAACTTACAAATTGCTGTTTTCAGTGACCAGGCTCTTGTTGATGAAGAACGCATTTTCATTGATGGTGACCACCATGTATTTTATTGTAACGTTTCCATCAATTTCCTCCTGTTTGATGTGAACAGAGAACTTCTCGAAGGAGTCGCGGCAGTCTGACACCAGGTTGTACTCGCACATACCAGGAAACTGGAACACATCTCCACCGAAGGTCTTAAAATGTCCCTTTCCCCATGTACTGCAGATGCTGCTGACGTGGTTCTCAACTAAAAAATAAATCAAAAATATAACATGTATATTTCTTCACATGCTGCGATGGACTGGCGCTGGAGATAGGCACCAGCCCTCCCTCCCCCCCCACGACCCTACGGGTTCATACAATGGATGGATGGATTTCTTCACATGCACATTCATATTAAAAAACATGAATAATAAAGGGTTTGTTACACCAAAGAGAGATTTACCAATCAATAAATTTAGCGCATAATTTAAAGATTATTACAATTATGAAACTTATATTATACAACCCAGTCAAAAAAACCTAAAACATGCAGTCTTACCCTGGCTGGCTTGGATTTCAGAAGAATAACTGAAAAAGAACAACCACACGATGCTCCACTGCATTGTTGCCGTGATAATGGCCCAAAGCTGATCAAATCAAAGGTAAACCCAAACCCGTTTTTTATATTAAGATTGCCTACTACTTTGGTCCCACCTTTCATTTGGACTGTTTACAAATTTAAATGGACAGTTCACGTATCCAATTTAAATCTCCAAGTGTGACTCGTAGTAAAATACCTGGGTCACTTCATGAAAAGACAAATAGAACTTTTCTCAGTTGTCTTTCCAGTGAACAATTGCCTTTGTGTGACATGTATATATCTTTTAATGTCTGTTAATCTGAAAATATGAAATCATGCAAGTATAACTAAGTAAAGAAACTCACATTTCTGAGCTTATTGGAAGCCTGGATGGGAAGCTGAGGAAAAAGCTCTTGTGCGTGTTTGCACTCCATCGTAGACAATAGAGCAAGGGGGCCTAAAGCTTTAAAGACACTGTCAAAAATGCCTAAATGAAAATGTTTGCAGGCCATATAAAAAGCTGGTGCACATCCTTACTAATATAATTTTCCATATCATAGTATAGAAGTTGCTGATGGCCAAGTTTCATGAGTACAAGATGTGGAAGGTAAAAATGTATTTGTGAGAACCGTCATCAAACTTGAATAGAATAGAATAGAATACTTTATTTGTCAATTCTTCGAATGTGCTTGCCATACAAGGAATTGAAATTACGTTTCACACTGTCCCATGCGTAGACATTTACATAAAGTGCAGATGCACAACAATAACAAAACAAAAAACATCCCTAACAATAAGATAATATTAAACAGGTAAATATCGCTAATAATATACAAAACATGTAGCAGCAGGTGTGTGCAATTTCTATGCAGAGGTAGTTGTTTACAATCAGAAATGTTTACCCCATTATTGGTTCAACCACTATTTCCTTTTTGTATAATGTGTATGTGTGTGTGTGTGTGTGTGTGTGTGTGTGTGTGTGTGTGTGTGTGTGTGTGTGTGTGTGAGGTGTGTGGTGTGTGGTGTGTGGTGTGTAGTGTGTGTGTGTGTGTGTGTGTGTGTGTGGGGGGGGGGGGGGGGGGGGGTAGGGTCCAGTCTGTCATCCTATACCCCTGTCACCCTGGTGATTCTGCTGGCTGGGATCTGTGAGGGAAGAGAGTTCAGCAGTCTCACAGCCTGGTGGACGAAACTGTTGGTGAGCCTGGTAGTGCGGGAGCGGAGATTTCTGTATCTCTTTCCAGAGGGCAGGAGGCTGAACAGACAGTGCGCAGGGTTGATTGGCATGTAATGAGAGGTGCTTAGCAGGAAAGTGGTGTTTGTATTAGCACTTTGCAGAGCAGGAAGTCGTTCACTCAACAAACAGAAATTGTTAGGAAAGAGTTTTTTTTTGTTGCAAAAGCTTCATTGTGTGGGCAGATGAGAACAGCAGTTAAAGCATGATCTCTATAGCTGATGCCCGTTTAACCACAGACCCCACAGATGGTTTCAATGATAAATGATCAGCACTTATATAGCGCCTTTCAGAGTCAGAGGACTCCAAAGCACTTTACACTACAGTGTATCATTCATCCATTCACACACACATTCATACACTGATGGTGATGAGCTACATTGTAGCCACGGCTGTCCTGGGGCACACTGTCAGAGGCGAGGCTCCACCAGTCCCTCTAACCGCCACCAGCAGGCAAAGGGAGTTAAGTAGCATTCTCTGCTGGGGTCGATCCTTCAACTTTCCAGCTCTACCTCCTGAGGTACTGCTGCCCACACCGATCTTTGTCAGACACGTGACCTGCCTGTCGATCCCCCCCATTTGACTCTTGTTGCTATTTGGGAAGACGCAGCCGAAGTTGAAGCAGCACACGAGCCAAAAGGATGGATAAACAGAACAAGGACAAACGCTTACAGGGATAAACTTGTGAAGGAGGCTAGGGATTGGTATTTTCAGAAATTGTCAACAATCAACGACATGGATCCCTACGACCTCAAAGGAAACAAAAGGAGCTCAGACATTTCATTACTGACAAAAATATGCCACTTGAGTAAGCGTAGCACTAATCACGTAAAAGTTAAAAGTGGCCGTCCAAAAACATTACTCCGCTAACAGTAAAAATGTTTAGTAAAACACTACTTGAGTACTGAGTAACATCAGATCCATCAAATCATGCCATCTTTCAGACAAAACGTATAAATCTATGGACAAATTATGTAATTTTAAAGACAAAAAAATAAATTGTACAAATAAAAAACACAACATAATACATTTTAAGCAGAAGTAAGGCTTTCAAAGGAAATTACGACCCACCTCTGTATTCAACTGCCCGTCGTGTTAGGGAGATGGCAACTTTACACAGCCCAAAAACAGACATTCAGTATTAAACAAAATAACTATTTTACTTGCCTTTATGAAAATACTGTGAGCAAAGATGCATGGGGAGACGGGTTTCAAAAGTTATGCCCTTCCTTCCGACAGCTGTAACCTAGGCGTCTTTTTGTTAATTCTCCCATTTTGTGTTCAGAACCTCTTATCCAAGCAGGAAACCAAAAAATTTTTGCTTCTTATAATTGTGTGACCTGGCGTGGCAACCCTTCACACAACACAAGTGTGCCATTTTCTGCAGGTTTATAAGCTCACCTAAAGGACTGTTAGGAACACCACACTAATATGGTGTCTGACCCCCTTTCGCCTTCAGAACTGCCTTAATTCTACGTGGCATTGAGTCAACAAGGTACTGAAAGCATTCTTTAGAAATGTTGGCCCATATTGATAGGACAGCATCTTGCAGTTGATGGAGATTTGTGGGATGCACATCCAGGTCACCAAGCTCCCGTTCCACCACATCCCAAAGATGCTCTGTTGGGTTGAGATTTGGTGACTGTGGGGACCGTTGCAGTACAGTGAACTCATTCTCATGTTCAAGAAACCAATCTGAAATGATTGGAGCTTTATGACATGGTGGATTATCCTGCTGGAAGTAGCCACCAGAGGATGGGTACATGGTGGTCATGAAGACATGGACATGGTCAGAAACTATGCTCAGGTAGCCCGTGGCATTTAAACGATGCCCAGTTGGCACTAAGGGGCCTAAAGTGTGCAAAGAAAACATCCCCACACCATTACACCACCACCACCAGCCTGCACAGTGATAACAAGGCATGATGGATCCATGTTCTCATTCTGTTTACGCCAAATTCTGACTCTACCATTTAAATGTCTCAACAGAAATCGAGACTCCTCAGACCAGGCAACATTTTTCCGGTCGTCAACTGTCCAATTTTGGTGAGCTTGTGCTAATTGTAGCCTCTTTTTTCTATTTGTAGTGGATAGGAGTGGTACCCGGTGGGGTCTTCTGCTGTTGTAGCCCATCCGCCTCAAGGCTGTGCGTGTTGTGGCTTCACAAATGCTTTGCTGCATTCCTCAGTTGTAACGAGTGGTTATTTCAGTCAAAGTTGCTCTTCTATCAGCTTGAATCAGTTGGCCCATTCTCCTCTGACCTCAAGCATCAACAAGGCATTTTCGCCCACAGGGCTGGATGTTTTTCCCTTTTCACACCATTCTTTGTAAACTTTAGAAATGGTTGTGCATGAAAATCTCAGTAACTGAGCAGATTGTGAAATACTCAGACCGGCCCATCTGGCACCAACAACCATGCCATGCTCAAAATAGCTTAAATCACCTTTCTTTCCCATTCTGACATTCAGTTTGGAGTTCAGGAGATTGTCTTGACCAGGACCACACCCCTAAATGCATTGAAGCAACTGCCATGTGATTGGTTGATTAGATAATTGCAACAAGCAGAAGTTGGACAGGTGTTCCTGATAACCCTTTAGGTGAATGTAAGCTCACAACACACAAAGTGACCAATGCTTCCGTTGCTTATACACTCAGCTATCCCATTATGCAACAGCACCGTATAGCTCTTTTCCTTTTTCGGTAAGTATGCTTTGTCGTCCGAATAAAATCCCACGAGCTGGACTTGGGTGAAGGAGCTGATCAACGAGCAGTAAAAGATGGCATCTGTGCTTGGCTTTGTTGCTATTATTAGTCACTATTTCCAACTTTTTTCTGCTAACTTTCACCTTTCCCCTGTGCTTTTGTCTGCGGTCTTCTTCAGTGGCGTCCTGGCTACCATCTCGTATGATCGGCAGACTCTTTTATCATTTTATCGTCTGTGATTTCCCAAGATACATCATGGTTTCACCTCCCGCATTGTTTTTATTCGTGGGGTGCTGGACCCAAGCCTAGCGCACGATCCGAGCAAAGTGCCTCCATCAATGATTTTCAGATCCTGGTGAAAACTTGGAGGACAAGCGGGAAACGAGCAATAATCCAGGTGAGAAGAAGGCTTTTCTTAAAGTGTGTTTTAAACATCAGAGAGCTCTACATCGCCTTTGTCTGCAGACATGAGCTTTGCTTTTCAGTGCCAGTCAATTTTTTAAATATCTTTAAGATCTTTATTTCTTGATATTAAAATATCTCACCTCAAATTGGATAACCCATTGCGACTCTACCACTGACTCTGTTTCCTCTGCAATGTTGATGTTTAATCTTGGCAAATAACAGAAGCCTGAAGGTGTTCTGCTCCGTGGTGAAGTTGCTAATGCTAAGTCAAGATGAATAAGTTCATGTATGTTAAGTGACAGTAGATCTGTCAGACTTTTCAAATCCTAATATTTGAATGTCTATTTTCTATCAGAAGCTAAGGCAGGAGATATTTGTAGGAGTGTCACATCCACTCTTGCTGGATCCACCCCCAGCGGGCCCAGCCGAACTCCAGCATCTGTCATGCCTCGCGCCCCCGGAGCTCACCGACGCTCACCGACGTACCCGATGTCACCCACAAAAGTTGGAAGTATTCTCCCAGACCCCCTCAGCCATCAAGGATCATTCATGCTCAATACTTGAGCTGTTTTATCAACAAACTCTGAACTTCTCACTCCCATCCGGAGCACAACCTCCCGCTCCTCTCCGGAGTGAGTCCTACCCAAGTCTGGACCAGCCGGCCGCTTCCTGTTTCCCGCTCCACCAGTTCCAGCTGTGGGGTGAGTCATCGCCGTGACAAGGAGGCCATTTTCATGTTTAGCCTGCATGAAAACTCAGTGACTGATTATAATCAGAAATAATAATTTAAAAATGTTTTTTCAGTAGGGATGTAAGAAAATATCGGTATAGCAGTATGTCGCAATACGATTCCCAGCGATATTATATCGATGTTCAAAAGTTGAATAAGTTGTGTATTTTCTTTTCTTTTGGTGCAATTCAAATGCTGACTGCTAGTTGGCAGCAGTGTGCAACGTGTTTTGTTTCCACCACTGAAATGTTAATCCCTCTGTTATGGGCTCGATACACGGGAGGCGACAAACGGCCGCGATCAGCGAAATTCGTCGCTGTCACTTTTATTACCTGACACACGTGAGGCGACCCGCGCCAGCGGCCAGCGGCAAAGCCGTCGACGTGTTCTGTTCCATGGCAAAATCGAATCTTCCATTGTTTTGATTGGCTGTGTCAGGTTGGAGGGAATTAAGGTTATTTGAGCGGTTCAGAGTTAAAAAAGCGGTAGATATGATGTTTCACAAGGTGCTGCTAGAGTTATCGCTATGTTCTTTGGTAGAAATATTGTACAGTTCTGGGAAATCCGTCACAGCAAGTATTAACTTCTCCCCCATGTTTGCTCGGAGATGTACGGAGCATCCCGTTCGCTCATTAGTCAGTGAATGAAACCTCTGTTGATTGGTCCTCGTCCGAGCAACAGCGATGAAGAGTTGAAAATATTTAAACTTTCTGGGATTGTGTTGCTGGGTCGCCTGTGCACGACACGTGCATGAGTGCAAAACTTCACACGCTCGTTTTTCGCGTTTTGCTTAGTAGGAGGGAGAGCCGCGATTATCACCCTGTATCGTGATACGAATCGTATCGCCAGAATTTCACCAATACACATCCCTATTTTTCTGTTTTTCACACATTTATGCCCCAATGAGATTTCTAAGCTGCAGCTGTTGCACACCTGCTAACTCTGTTAAAAACTGAATGGCTGGGAACTTTCTACAGCTAAATGAGGGCAAGACTGAGATCCTCATCTGTGCCCCTGACAAGTTAGTTCCCAAAGTCAGAGACTCTCTTGGTCAGCTTGCTTCTCACTCCAAACCTTCTATTAGGTATTTTGGTGTGACCTTTGACCCAGCTCTCACCCTGGATTCTTGTGTCAGTTCTCTTGTTCGATCTTCTTTCTTCCATCTCTGGAACGTTTCTAAGCTGAGTCCAATTCTGTAATTCTTTGAACTTGAGATTGTTAATCATTCATTCATCGCCTCACTCTCAGACTACTGCAACCCTCTTTTCACTTGTCTGTTCATGTATTTTATATTTATTGACAAACCTCCACAGCTTTATTTAGTGGTTTTATCTAATTTTTTTAACCATTGATCAGTGTCAAGATATTTGCAAATATTGCACATCCATAACTATAAAGTAAAAAATAGACTGTAAATGTTATTTCACTACTTTGTTGACAGTGTGTAGAAGAGGTTTTACTACATCTCACCTGTGCACAGGTTCATGCCAGGAGGCTGGAGGGTGTGGTAGTTTTGTTTATATATGTTAACTCAGAGGTAAACTGAGTTATCTGTCTGAATGACATTTTTATGTTTATCTCCTATTTAAAATCCTGCTTTTGTCATTTTAAAAGATAAAAATGAAATAATAATGATGATAAATGTTATTTTGATTCCACAAACATGCTGTTGGCTGGATACAAGTGAGTCGGTAAAAGTCAGGTCTCAATATCATTGTAACAAAGACATTTTAAATGTCTAATTCCACAAAATTCTTCTTAAATAGGTAAGATTGTGAGTAATACAAATTTTCTCATTATTATTCTCTTTTTATGGACCGAAACCAACACTGTGCTTGCTGCTCATATTTTCATGTGTTTACAGAACAAACAGGATGTCGCTTCTGGAAGAAGAACCTTCCCACAAAACACGTCAAAGTCCACAATGTTTAATTTTTTGGTCACTGTAACAGCACAAGTTCTCTTTGCACACATTTGAATACAAACACAGTCTCGGTCTGACACATGGCAAACAGAGTCTTCTTAGCCGATAAATGTTTGGAAGGTGTGTGTGTGTGTGTGTGTGTGGGGGGGGGGGGGGGGGGGGGCTTGTATTTGTACCCTTGAAGACCGGATTTGGGATATTTACTAACCTTCTTACGGCC
This sequence comes from Nothobranchius furzeri, assembly GCF_043380555.1. NCBI lineage: Eukaryota > Metazoa > Chordata > Actinopteri > Cyprinodontiformes > Nothobranchiidae > Nothobranchius > Nothobranchius furzeri. The sequence continues at coordinate 64,935,597 of NC_091744.1, read as the reverse complement.
GATGGTCCTTGTTAGGACCAAAACCCGATCCTAATGCGGAGTTTTTGTTACTGATAACTTTAGGAAAACACTGGTTAGGGTTAGGGTTTGGGTTTGGGATAGGCATAGTGGACTCACTAAAATGAATGGAAGTCAATACGTCCTAACATGGGTACAAATACAAGAACGTGTGAGTGTGAATCTTTACTCGAAAGAAACAGACCAGACAAGTCTTTAGTTCTTCAAAACAGAAAATAACAAAGAGTTAGATTTATTCAAAGACTGACCTCACCAAGGATTTGGCTGTAGATGATGCTAATGTCATTATTTCTACTTTTATGTTTTTTTTATTGCTGTTTAACCCTCTGGAGGCAGGCTTTGCAGATTTGCAACTTTAAAACCTACGTACCTGGTTACTCAACATACGTATTTCTTTAGCATTTTTTAACTCAGAAGTATCCCTGAAGGACTTAGTTGCTCGTCCTTTTATCAAAATTTATTTAGAGCCTGAGAGAGTTAACTTTTTAGCTTATATTTAAAATTTGTGAATTTTGTCTCCTTGAATGGAATGTAAGTAGCTTTGCTCACAGATTAATCTCAGTTTTGACTCATTTATATGAACAGTACCTGATATTAATAGTAAAAGTACCTGAATAAGTAATAGTTTTCATGTCGTCGTTGTAGCTGTCTTCGTCTTCGTCTTCCTCCGCTTATCCGGGTCCGGGTCGCGGGGCAGCATCCCAACTAAGGAGCTCCAGACCGTCCTCTCCCCGGCCTCCTCCACCAGCTTCTCCGGCAGGACCCCAAAGCGTTCCCGGACCAGATTGGAGATGTAACCTCTCCAACGTGTCCTGGGTCGACCTGGGGGCCTCCTGCCGGCAGGACATGTCCGAAACACCTCCCCAGGGAGGCGTCCAGGAGGCATCCTGACCAGATGCCCAAACCACCTCAACTGACTCCTCTCGATCCAGAGGAGCAGTGGTTCTACTCCGAGTCCCTCCCGAATGTCCGAGCTCCTCACCCTATCTCTAAGGCCGAGCCCGGCCACCCTACAGAGGAAATTCATTTCGGCCGCTTGTATCCGTGATCTTGTTCTTTCGGTCATTACCCAAAGCTCATGACCATAGGTGAGGATTGGGATGTAGATCGACCGGTAAATCGAGAGCCTGGCTTTCTGGCTCAGCTCCCTCTTCACCACGACAGATAGGCTCAGCGTCCGCATTACTGCAGACGCCGGACCAATCAGCCTGTCGATCTCCCGATCCCTCCTACATTCACTCATGAACAAGACCCCAAGATACTTAAACTCCTCCACTTGAGGTAGGACCTCTCTCCCGACCCGGAGTTGGCAAGCCATCCTTTTCCGGTCGAGAACCATGGTCTCAGATTTGGAGGTGCTGATCCTCATCCCAGTCGCTTCACTCGGCCACGAACCTATCCAGCAAGAGCTGAAGGTCAGAGCTGGATGAAGCTAGGAGGACAACATCATCCGCAAAAAGCAGAGACGAGATTCTCCTGCCACCAAACTCGACACACTCCACACCACGGCTGCGCCTAGAAATTCTGTCCATAAAGGTAATGAACAGAACCGGTGACAAAGGGCAGCCCTGGCGGAGTCCAACCCTCACCGGTAACAGGTCCGACTTACTACCGGCAATGCGGACCAAATTCACGCTCCTCTGGTAAAGGGACTGAATGGCCCTTAACAGAAAGCCACCCACCCCATACTCCTGGAGCGTCCCCCACAGGGTGCCCCAGGGGACACGGTCATAAGCTTTCTCCAAATCCACAAAACACATGTAGATTGGTTGGGCAAACTCCCATGTCCCCTCCATCACCCTTGCAAGGGTATAGAGCAGGTCCACAGTTCCACGGCCAGGACGAAAACCACATTGCTCCTTCTCAATCTGAGATTCAACTATCGATCGGACCCTCCTCTCCAGTACCTTGGAGTAGACCTTTCCAGGTAGGCTGAGGTGTGCGATCCCCCTATAGTTGGAACACACCCTCAGGTCACCCTTCTTAAAGATGGGGACCACTACCCCAGACTGCCACTCCACAGGAACTGCCCCCAATGACCATGCAATTTTGCAGAGACGTGTCAACCACTACAGCCCTACATCATCCATAGCCTTGAGATACCCAGGACAAATCTCAACCACCCCCGGTGCTCCGCCGTTGTGTAGTTGTTTGACTACCTCAGCAACTTCTGCCTCCGAGATTGGACAGTCCATCCCCAGGTCTCCCGGCTCTGGTTCCTCCTCAGAATGTGCGTAGGTGGGATTGAGGAGCTCCTCAAAGTATTCCTTCCACCGTCCGACTATAGCCCCAGTTGACGTCAGCAGCTCCCCATCCCCACTGTAAACAGTGTGAGCGAGTTGCTGCCTCCCTCTCCTGAGGCACCGGACAGTTTGCCAGAACCTCTTTGGAGCCAATCGATAGTCTTTCTCCATTGCCTCACCAAACTCCTCCCACGCCCGAGATTTTGCCTCGGCAACTGCCACTGCTGCACCCCGCTTGGCTATCCGGTACCTGCCTGCTGCCTCCGGAGACCCACAGACCAGCCACGCCCTGTAGGCCTCCTTCTTCAGCCTGATGGCTCCCCGAACCTCTGGTGTCCACCAGCGGGTACGGGGGTTGCCACCACGACTGGCACTGGCCATCTTGCGACCACAGCTAGCAACAGCCGCCTCAACAATCGCAGAGTGGAACAAGGCTCACTCGGAGTCAATGTCCCCCACTGCTCTCGGGATGTGGTCAAAGCTCTGCCGGAGGTGGGATTTGAAGACAGTCTTGACAGGTTCTTCTGCCAGGCATTCCCAGCAGACCCTCACTATGCGTTTGGGTCTGCCAGGTCTACGCGGCATCTTCCCTTGCCATCTGATCCAACCAACCACCAGGTGGTGATCAGTTGACAGCGCCGCTCCTCTCTTCACTCGGGTGTCCAAAACATACAGCCGCAGGTCAGATGATACGACTACAAAGTCTATCATCGACCTGCGATCTAGGCTGCCCTGGTACCAAGTGTACCGATGGGCATCCTTATGTTCGAACATGGTGTTCGTTATGGCCAAATTGCGGCTTGCACAGAAGTCCAATAACGAAGCACCACTCGAGTTCAGATCAGGCGGGCCGTTCCTCCCAATCACACTCCTCCAGGTCATGCTGTCAATGCCCACGTGAGCATTGAAGTCCCCCAGCAGGACAATGGAGTCCCCTGATGGAGCACTATCTAGCACTCGTCCAGTGGCGGCTGGCCAGTAGAGGGCGATAGGGCGCCGCCCTCCCAGTTTCCCCAGTGTTTTTAATTTTTATTAAAATAAATAAATAAATAAAATTAACAATAATCACATATTCTAAGTTAATTGTGTGTTTTATAACAAAAATAAATCATATATATATATATATATATATATATATATATATATATATATATGTATATTTCTATATTGGTCTCTGCCGGTCTCTGCCGAGCTCTGCCGAGCGGTGGAGGCTGTGGGCTGTGTTTCAATCGCCCAAACGGGACGAGACCAGTCGTCCAATTGCTGACAAGAAAATCAAAGGGTAGGAATGGGAATGTATCCAATCAGCGTCGACATTGTTTCAGAAGCATGATGGGCGATAGAGCTACCGCCAAAGGCTTTCGTTAGTGCTCGGTAGAACTCGGAGATTCTCGACTCCAGCACGTTTTTGGTCGTGACTTGTGACGGTCGTGATGCAGACGTAATAGACATGGACGCCAGTGCGCCTACAACCAGCAGCAGCATGGATACCGGATCTCAGCAGCCACTGAATTCAGTTCGGTCTCTTCTCCAGTATCCGTTCGAGAGGAGAACTATGGTGGAAAAACTTAATGTCAAAGAGCTTGGACCAGATCAGCCCGACGTAAAGATAAGCCAGCAGGAGGAGGAGAGAGGTAAACTGTACACACGAGGCTTCTGGGAAGGCTTGGCTAGCTGGATGCAATCACGCTAATGCGTTATTTTGCTTTCCAAACGACTGTGACAGATGAGGCATGGATTGAGTCAGGAGTTAAGGACATGAAACATTTTTCTGAGAAGGTGAAGAAACATGAGTTATCCCGGGCGCACATGGACAACACGGTGAAGCTAGCTATGCTAGGCAGAGCTAACATTGCCATGCAGCTAGAGACGAGGGACGCAGGCTTGCAGTGAATAAACACAATGAAGAAGTGGATCAGAACCGGCACATTTTGTCCAAGAGAGAGATGTCAACACAGTGTATGAGCACAAGGATGACCTCCTCAGATTTTTCCAGCTGATCAGAGACTCGGATGACTTTGATCCAGTTACTGAGAGAGAGGCAGGAGGCTTTGTGAGAATGCTGGAGGAAGAAGATTTAGGCTTTCTGCAGGCATTGTGTCACAAGATCATGCCACATGTGGACATGCTGTTCAACCAGCTGCAGAAGAGGAACATTGACTCTGTCTCCATCACAGGGGTCATCCAGAGCTTCACCAACAGTGTGCAAAAGATCAGGTACATACTTGTTTATTTAATATTATTGTGATGAAATTCTCCAGTATGTTAGTTTCACAAACAGTAATGTGGATGTGGACCATATATGGTCATGTTATTTTATGTGCAATTTAATGCAGTATTTTTCAACCTTGGTCCGCAAGGCAGTGTGCCAATAGTCAGACACACGTGGATTAATCCCTTTGTCCAATAATGTAAGACAGGAAATAAAAGAGCTGTGCTTAATTCAGGAAATAGTGAAGTTGTGCACAAAGCTCAGAAAGCACAAGTTTGTTTAAAAAAAAAAATAGCACAGCCCCACCAAAAATTTTTTTCACCAGCCGCCACTGCACTCGTCCCAGGGAATCCAAAAAGGGTGGGTACTCTGAACTGATATTTGGCCCATAAGCACAAACAACAGTCAGGACCTGTTCCCTGACCCGAAGGCGCAGGGAAGCTACACTCTCGTCCCCCGGGGTAAACCCCAACACACAAGCTTAGAGTCTTGGGGCTAACAAAAATCCAACCCCAGCCCTCCACCTCTCACCCGGAGCAACTCCAGCAAAGGAGAATGTCCAACCCCTCTCAAGGACTTGGGTTCCAGAGCCAATGCTATGTGTCGAGGTGAGTCAGACTATATCTAGCCGGTACTGCTCAACCTCTGCCACAAGCTCCTGCTCCTTCCCCGCCAGCGAGGTGACGTTCCATGTCCCAAAAAATAGTTTCCTTGTCCGGGGATCGGACCGCCAAGGCTCCCGCCTCGGTCTGCCACCCGATCCACATTGTACCGGACCCTTCATGTTCCTCCTGTGGGTGGTGGGTCCACAGTTGGATGAGCCCATGGATCCAGTTCGGGCTGGGCCCGGCCATGGGCGAAATCCCGGCCACCAGGCACTCGCTCACGGGCCCCAACCCCAGGCCTGGCTCCAGGGTGGGACCCCGGTAACCCTCCTGGCCGGGTACTCAGACTCCTTGATTGTTCATCCATGAAAGATCTTCTGAACCGTTCTTGATCTCACCATTCACCTAAGACCAATTTGTCATGGGAGACCCTACCAGGGGCTCAAAGTGCCCCAGACAACATAGCTCCTAGGATCATTAGGACACTCAAACTCCTCCACCACGATAAGGTGACGGTTCAAGGAGGAGTTTTCATGTCTTTTGGAATATATTTTCCTCATTCTTCTTATTCTGTGGTGAAGACTGAAGTGCATGGTGACACGTTCCTGTCTAAAGTTTCTTACTTCTTTGATTTAATTCATATAACATTGAGACAACTTTAAAGGGAAACACATTTTATTTAACAGCGGTCCTCCCTTCATTCTCATGCCTTTCATCATGAATTAGTCCAACCTGTGTGTCTTCCCTGAATAAACACTTAGCTCTTCATGAGATAGAAACCTTCCTTCCTCATCCAGCTGGGTGAGGTCTAAACATATGTTTGCCTTTGGAGGTGCTAATTTTGCTTTCATAGCTTGTATTCACAGATATTTCAACAAACCCTCACATATATAATATGAAGCTTTGATAATAATGTTCTGCTGCAGCTGAGAAGCTGCATGCTCAACCAAAATCTCAACAACTTCACAAACCACATGAGAACTCAAGAACAAAAAACATAGTTGCTTTTGGTTTACTCATAAGCGATAGGTTTTATGCTCAATTGTTGTTCTTTCAATAAAATATCTTGTTGGATGCAGAAAAACATAATTGTGATGATTAAAGCCGGACTGTTTTGGTCTCTCTCTGATCAACAACGATCAAGTGATTTTTTTTCTCAATATGAACATGTATTTAAAGGGATACTGGGTACATTTTCATATTTTTAAGTCATTTTGTTGATCCAGTATGTGCTAGAATGACCCTTTACAGGGTTAATGAAATGTCACTCAGACCACCACCGCCCTTTGTGGCCAGAATACTGCATTTGCAACTTCAAAGTGCCGATCCAGTCAGTAGTATTTTGTGCTGCAGTCTGCAAAAAGTACTAAACACCTCTGGGAACTCCTTCAAGACGGTTGGAAAACCATTTCAGGTGACTACCTCTTGAAGCTCATCAAAAGAATGCCAAGAGTGTGCAAAGCAGTAATCAGAGCGAAGGGTGGCTTTTTAGAAGAAAATAGAATATAAAACAGGTTTTCAGTTATTTCACCTTTTTTGGTTAAGTACATACACCACATGTCTTCATTCATAGCTTTGATGCCTTCAGTGAGAATCTACCAATGTAAATGATCATGAAAATAAAGACAACACATTGAATTAGACCAGTGTATTACACTAATATTTCAATGAAAGTTTCCTTTGTGCTTTTACCACATTCTTCCTGTTAGTTTTGTTTGATGTCCGGGATTAACCCTTCCTGCAGGAGTTAAAGATTTGCTAATAGGACCTGAAAACCAATGATCGTCAGCCTACAGATGAGTTCCTCTCTGTCATTTATGTAGAAGCTCAAAATATTCATTGTTTTTACCAGGTGACAACGGTAATCTAGATATCTTTTTAAAATATTTGTTTCCTTTCAGTCGATTCATTAGGTACAACGAAGGTACTATGGGACATCACGCCCTCGTGCGGCCTGGCTAAAGACACATTTAATCACGCCTTGGCAAATGAGCGTGACGCTGGGTGATGGTCCCGCCCTCCACCTACAAGCCCCTCAGCGTCACCAGCATTTTTCAGTTCTTGTGCTCTTCACCTCACTGATAACACGTGAGTACAAATAAACTATTGTTAGCTATGCTATTGAAAAGTTAGCTTAACTGCTCGTTGGTGTTGCCCCAGGTGGGTGAAAGTTGCACTGGTTCAACAGTTTTGAACAATGTTTCATGAAGACTGCAGTTTGCACTCAAATGAATGTCAATTTGACGTGTCTGAATGCTGCATTTCAAACTGGTCACATAAGGCTGTGTCAGCCCGCTTTGCTGCCAACTAATAGCTTAATTTTCAACACAACTCCTTTCTGCAGACAACTTCAAACAAGGAAGGGGAGTCCGTTTTCTCTCATTTGGCTGGAAAACAGTGGCTCTACACTGTTTGCAGTCATTGAGCTCAGAATGTGTGTCATCAATCACGGTGCCAAGCCCTCTGCTAGAGGGCAACTGTGCCATCATGACACCTTTGAGCAGCCAGCTTATGGCAAAGCTTGCTCTGGCATGCATTGCGCGGTGTCCCCTTGGTTCAGTGCATAGTTGTCGTGGGTTACTGCCGGTTACAATTCCAGGTCTGACAACCCAGGTTTACTGCTGTTGCGTGCACTGTTGTGAATGCAGATGCAGTGGTCATGCTGAGAGAGGAAATTCAGGCTGTTATCAAAAGGAGCTGTTCGAGCAGTCCCCCTCAAGGAAACAAACAAGGGTTGGAATGACCATTACTCTGTTGTCCCCAAAAAGAGGAGGAGGGCATCGCCCTATTCTGGATCTGTGTATATTAAACAAGTATTTGTGCAGGTAGTTTTTTTTTCAAAATGCTAACGCTCAAGAAGTTGCCAAATGTCATCAGCGCTGGAGATCGGTTTGTTGCAATCAATCCCATGGATGCATATTTTAATGTGGGGATTCATCCCAATCACAGGAGTTCCTGTGCTTTGTGTTTGAAGGGAAAGCCGATAAATAATTGGTTCTCCCACTCAGATTAGCCCTAGCTCCCCACACCTTTTCCAAATGTGTGGAAGTTGTGCTAACACCTCTCAGAGAGGGGGGTATCTGCATTATTTTCTACTTCGATGATTGGGCTCTGGTAGAAAGTTCTCAGGTGCATGTGGAGGCTCACATTTCCAAAGTTCTTTCTCATGTGTGAGCCCTGGGCTTTCTTCGTAAATTACAAGATGAGCTCCCTAGATCCGAGCCAGAGGGTTTCGTTCCTCGAGCAAGAAATATGCTCTCAGTCGGCTAGAGCGTGCTTCTTGGATCACGGGATAGCCACATTTTGCAGCAACATGACCCATTTCCAGCTGGGAGCCAATCTAAAGCCCTTTTCAGATAGACATTCTGGAATATGTGTGGACAATTCAATCCAGTTTTTAACCGGAACTGTGTTTTCAGACACACCACTTTTGTACCGGAACTTGTCCTTTCGGTTGCCTTCACACAGCAGGGAAAAGTTCCAGATGTCTGCGCTCACAAAGATGCATAAGACACCTGGATGATGAAGCTCAATGGTTAAAGGAATCACTGAAGCGGTGTGAAGCGCTCCGTCGCACGTCTAGACGGTACCGTAGGAGGCGAGCTGCAATGGTTCGCCGCATGCTACAGCAGCGGGCTATCTAGGTGCGCACAGCGTCCCCCGGTCCCCTCCTTCTCCTCCTCCTCCCTGTCCAGAACTTGACCTCACCAGTCTGAAGCAGCCACCTTCTCCGTAACAGGTCCGGACCTGTTACTAGGGGCGTCGTCCGGTTAAATTACGGAAAACATTATCCGGATGTTTGTATTCAGACACAAAGGTCTTACGGACAGAGTCCGGAACATTTCCGTTTTTCATGGCCTGTCTGAAGGGGGCTTAACACTCCTAACAGCTTTAGAGCTGTTGGGCATAATGGCTTCCACTATAGCCATGGTGCCTCTCGGTTAGTTATAGGTGGGGTGCGACACTTCCAGCATTGGGTAGACTCCCTCGTGTCATCTTCACCGGGAGTTGTCCATTCTTAGGACCTGTGTAGTGGCTCTTCTCTGGAGAGAACCAGGTTGCTCCAGCAGGGTTCAATTGAGAGGGTGTCCTAAAGGTGCGGTGGTGCCCACAGATGCTTCCCTAAAAGGCTGGGGGGGCTCTGTGTGGGTTTATGACAGTGAGGTACATATGGTCCCTGACCCAATCGGGGTTTCGTATGTTTCTGGTCCTGAGGATTTTCAGTCATTACCTGTGAGGTCAGAATTTGCTAGTATGCACAGACAACACAACTGTTGAGTCATATCCCCAGTTGCATGACCTACAGGTTAGACCTGCTCTCCAGGGATGGTCCCTTGGCAAGGTAATGGAGACTTCCCCCTGTTCTGGTGTCTCAGACCTGGACATGGTCTGGCAGGATGGCGGTGGATCTGTTGCAGTCACACGCAAACACACACTGCTCTTTGTTCTTCTCCTTGACAGACCAGGCTGCTTCATTGGGGACAGACACTCTGGGCCCAACATTTTCCTCCACCCCCCCTACCCCCCACCCCCCGCGCCCAGTGGAGCTGGAGAGGGTGCACAGGATGAGCATCTCTATGATTATGGTGGCTTCTCAGTGGCCCAAAAGATCTTGGTATCCAGAAGTGATTGATCTGGAGGCGCTGCACCCTCAATCTCACTTGTGGGAACTGCAGGCCTGCAAGTCTTCCCCTGTCTGTGGTAAATGCTTTTCAGAGCTCGCACCGCTAAGGTTCTATATGCCTGTAAGTGGAAAATATTTGGGAGTTGTGTCAGAGTAGGTAAGTGGTTCCTTCGCAGTAATCCGCTGTGGACATTGTATATTTATGTTTAGACTTTCTGTCCAGAAGGTCCTGCGTTTTAGCCAGTTGAGTCGGTCAACATGAGGGTCCTGTCTTATAAGAAAGCCCTGCTCTTAGCCCTGGCATGGGCTAAGTCAGGCCTATGATTACTCCGTGTCCAAACGCTGTATATATGCCCAAGGTCATCCCGCTGACCTACGGTTCTATGACCATAGAGCTTCCGGAGTTTCAATTGTCCTCCTTTTGTCTCCCAAGAGCAGAGGAGGTTGCATTGTCTGTGCCCTGTTCATGCTCTACAGGTTTTTGTGGACTCAGATTTTCCACCTGTCAGACCAGCGGTTTGTGTGTTTCGCCAAAGCCTCCAGCTTTGTTTCCCTGTAGGTGCTTTTATAAGACACACCATCAAGGGCGTCAGTTTGTTTTCAGAATTGCTGGGGACAATAGCCATACACTTGAGTGGGGCTTAAAAATTGCTGGGGACAATAAAGTAGGCTAGCACAGGGGTCGGCAACCCGCGGCTCTGGAGCCGCATGCGGCTCTCGGTGCTTGTAAAATAATGAATGGATATTTAAATAAAATGCTTTATATTTTACTGCATTAATTTTACATCTGTATGCCAATTCTAAATGTAAAGATTGTCTGCGTAAACCTGAACAGGTCCAACCCGGTCTGTGAGACCGGGTTGACGCGTCACGCTTGTGCGTAATCATGCGCTTCTGAGCTGCTTTCCGACCTTCCCCACCTACAAAGTTTAATTACAACAATCAAACGTGACAGAGCCTGGATTTGTATTCTGAACAGTCTAAACATGTTTTAAAAAGAAACGTATGACAAAAGTGGCACCTGCTCAGTAAAACCACCAATAGGGTGAATATTGAAGGCAGAGACGGGCTACAGCTTCTGGATCCACTTTATTTAATCGTTTTATTGATTATCTTTTTATGAAAGATAACTTTGACGTACACGAGCGACCAGGCGCGTTGCAAGCTTTTCAAAAGTGTGGGGGATGTTGTCTGTGCCTAAAATAATTTCATGTTATTCATCCTGTTAGTTTAATTTCCATAATAGCGGAGCAGGTACGAATTTTAGACGCGTCACGCACGTCTCCGTTTTAAACATGTTTAAACTGTTCAGAATACAAATCCAGGCTCTGTCCCGTTAGATTGGTGTAACTAAAGTTTGTACTGAATGAAACTTTACATTAAACCATGTTGAAAAGAAAAGGATCCCATTAAATCGTTTCCCCCTCATTTACAGTCACGGACTACAGCGCAGTGTGCGTGGCTCTGGGGTTAATCAAGTTTAATTGTTTCTCGTTGCAACAATCTTCACAAGAAGGCAAAACAGTTAAATGACAGGTTACAGATATTTCCATTTGACTGTTTATTTTGACGGATAAACTCAAGGATGTTGGTTGATTTCCTCCCACTGAAGCGGTCTGGAAACTCGGTCTCTCTGAGGGATGTGTCACTTGGAAAAATGTTATTTTTATGAAATTATGAAAGTTTGGCTGAATAGCGCTTGTTCCCGTCTCTAATATGGAGACGCATGACGCATCCAGTCGCCTCTTCAGCTCAGAAAGCACCTGTAGAGACATTTGATCACGCACAAAGTTTATGTGGAGCAGAAGCGGTCGGGCTACGGCAGGTGAAATGTTCCTAGCCTACATGAAGTGAAACTGTTTAATTGTAACATTAATATGTTACTGGACACACTGGTCTGGTTGGTTAGACCAGTGTTGGAAGTGGAAAACACACACACACACACACACACCAATTAACATAATGCTGATAGCGTGGACTAGAAGACAGGTGATGGTTTACGTATTTAGATGATGATCAGGCTGCTGTAAAATGTAATCTCCATCCACATCCAGACAGAATTATCCTCTATTCTTTCTCTATTTGTTCTGCTCTTGTCTGGGCTGACAGCTGACGGTGCGCGCAGTGCGCCTAGTGGCTGTGATGCACATTTTACGCATTTGGAGAGGTGGGCTGGATGCTTTTCTTTCACTGGAAGATGGTCCACTTAACGCAGGGGTGTAGACTACATATTAATGACAAATGAATGAAAATTAAATTGTGAGTTTTTACTTCATATTTTAGAAATAAAAATGACGGGGGAAAACATTTATGACGTCTTTTTAAACGAAATTTTCTAGCGCGACCTGCCTGCTTCACTTAAGTCACTGCTTATTAAGGTCCGTCCAAAATTACCGTGGCCCACCCAAAAATGAAAACCTGGCGCTGCGCCAGTTATAAACCTCTGCAAATTATTGTTCTTCACTTGATCAAACTCAGACTTTGTACAGCTAATGTCAAGATGTAAAATTATGAATTCAGTCGAGCTCTAAGTCCCTCCCTCTCCTGCTCTCCTGGAAACCCGACATCAGCTGTCAGAAGCGGAGGTGAAGAAGGAGATGAGGCAAACAGAGTGAGTGCGACCTAAAGAAACCAGACTGGTGTGGAGGTGAGCAAAACAGAAGGAAAATTGTGGGTGTTGAATCCCCCACGGGTGCGACGCCCATGCGAGCGACCGGTACCGGCTGCTGTCACCTGGTTGTGAGCAGCTCTCTGCTGTCTGAGGGTAGGCCCTGCCCACAACGCTGCGGCTACTGCGGTGTTTTCTTTACTGTGGGAAAAGGGTAATAATGGCTCTTTGATGGGAACAGGTTGCCGACCCCTGGTATAAGATCTGAGCTGGTAAAACAAAAATCCTCATCAGCAGGCTTTTTTGAAAGTGGGGGGGACACAGCTGCCAATCACAAATTTTGCCGGGGACATGTCCCCGGCGTCCCCGGTTAAAATGACGCCTATGCACACCATGCCGGCAAATTGGTGTAATGTTACCGCAATGGTATGTCTATAAACGCGCCATGCCGACATGGCGTTGCGCAAATATTGCGGCATTCGTTCCGCCCGGTTCCGCCTCGCTTGGTAGTAATATTGCGTTAATGGTCTGTCGTATGCGCCCTGGCGCAACAGAGGCAGATGCCATGATGACGTAGAGAATTGATGCCGAGCTCCGGCCGATAACTATATTGAAAATGAAAGTAAACACAGGCTGTAAGTTTTGCTTTTTGAACAAAATCAGCTGACGTGACAAACTGGAGCGTCGCAGTGCTCCATGAGCCTCTCTGTTAGAGCTGAAGCTCAGATCACCAGAGACTGCACAGGGATTGATGGGGACAGACACCTTTAGGAGCTGCTTGTTAAAAAAACTTAACAATCACGGCTTCAATTGCAATAAAAAGCAAGTTATATCCAAGATTAACGTAAGTCTGCGGCAGCGCAGAGACAGCCCCCATACCCCCTTTATGCCGCCATCACCTAATCTTTTATAAAATCGCCACGATTGCGCCACATTACCGCCATGGTCTGATCTTATAAACGACCTTTTTCCTCCCCAGGGAGCCGCAGCAAATCCCGTTTTCAAAATGCTATGGTCCTATAAAAACAGCTTGTGTAACAGGGGTAATGTTTCTCAGCAGGCTGAAAAGATACGAGCGCACTCTATTAGAGGTTTGACTACTTCAAGGGTGCTGTTTTTAGGGTGCTTCATTTAATGACTTTTTCTCAGTTGCTAGCTGGGCTGCACCCCACACTTTTGTGGGATTACACCGTCTGGAATTCATGGCCCCTTCGGTGGCTCATGAAGTTTTTTCTGCTGGGTCTGAGTTGCCATCTTAGATGGCATTGTCGGCCCAGGTTTGACAGCTGCTTATGGGGCGTTTTTACAGTCTCATAGTACCTTTGTTGTACCGAATGAATCGACTGAAAGAGAACGTTAGGTTATGCATATAACCACTGTTCCCTGAAGGAGAGGAATGAGGTACAGTGCATGGTTGCCCCCTTTGCAGCCTCGGTGAAGAGCGGCTGTAGAACTGAAAAATGCCGGTGATGCGGGGGGCTTGTGTGTGGAGGGCGGGGCCACCACCAAGCGTCACGCTCTTTTGCCTTTACAAGCGTGATTAAATGTGTCTTCAGCCAGGCCACACGAGGACGCGATGTCCCATAGTACCTTAGTTGCACCTCGTTCCTCTTCTTCAGGGAACAGTGGTTATAACATTTCCCATCTCTCTGCTTGGACAGGTTGTGGAAGGATTCAGAAAAACTCTTTGAGTAACAACTATTTCTAACTGACCCCTCTTTTAGTTGACCCTATAGGGCCAACTAGAAGACCCAGGCTCCTTTGTTGACCTTCTCACAATGATGCTACATAATCTGGGCTTGTTAGTGAGACGTTAAAGCTAAAAGCAAACTAGTGTAAAACGTGATTAAGCCCATCGGCTCTGTCAGGTAATCCCAGCTTTTCAGTGATTGCTTACCAAGGACTTGTCCTTAATTTTCTGAAAAAGATTCTGTAAACACCCGGAATGTATTTAAAAAATTCTGTCTGTTTGGTGTAAATAAAAAAATAAAATAAATAAATAAATAAATAAATAAATAAATCTGGTTTTAAGACAGAGGTGTTCCAGGACATATTATTTAGCTCATTGATTTCAACCTAATTATCTCCAAAATATTACATCAGTATAGTTTAGCATACAAGACACTTTTCTGCTTTTGTCAAGTTTTATGTTTTAATATGATTTTTTTATATGAAAAACACTTTCCTGGCGTTGATCAGCTGTCTTTGAGAGCTGGAGGCAAAAGCCACATTTACCAGCTGCCATGTGGTTTGAAGGCAAACACAAAGTCATATCATCTGGAACATCTGTAAGAGCGTATGTGGCAGTGAACCTTTTGACGACACTGCCTGGGAGCTTTCTGGGAATGAGCTCAGTCATATTTCCACCTAAACCGGTTTCTGTTTGTTTTAGCAGAAACCTGGAGGCTCATCCCATTATCACATCAAAGGGATGATTTTGGGATTTGTAACGCTAACTTTTACACTGAATGCTGTCACATCCACATAACATGAGCCATCGTAGTTCTGAACATGTTTGCTCTCACAGGCTTTCAGATGTCACTGTGTTGCAGATTGAAATAAAATAAATCCTGGAAATCAAAATCTTTCAGATGACAGGCATGGTGCTACCTGCTAAGTAAACAACTGGTGACTTATTGATGAACTCATAAGTAAAGTTACAACTAGAGATAGATTTTAGTGTTGACTAAGAACATTTCTTTGTAGAACTATAAAATGGAGTAAAGGATCTGAATGAATAAGCATGGGTAAAAAGTCTAGGTGGGAGGAAGTTTCCAACTAAATAAACCATTTCTCTGCACTCACCACATAAGCAGAGCAATAAACTAACAGCTGACTCCCAAATCATTATGAGAGTGTTATGTTGTGACTGTGTCACTGTTAGCATCAAAACAACAGGTTTGATTGGTGCCATTTTGTTTTATTCCTCTTGAGATCGTCATTTACTTAAGAGCATTACAGACAGAATCAAAATGAGGTTTCTGTTCATAGTCAACAAAAAGTCATACATTTTACTCCTGATGTCTGTCCTAGACATCCAGCCTTTCTCAGAAATAATTACCCACACACTGATAGGATGTCTTGGCTCTAGGTTAGCTGGGACAAGCAACCATCAGTATGCTAGCTGCCTCTGAAACAACCCTGCTGGTAGAGAGTATTGTTTGGAGTTTAGCTATGGGTACTCTGTGTGTCACACCTTCAGTTGATGAGTCAGTCTCATCCTGGGCTATGAAATCCTCCTGGTGTCTAAATAGGTTCCTGCACACTTCTGCATTCAAACTTTTCTCTGATAAGCCTAAATCAGTTGTTGATGGTTTTTTCTCCACAAAGAACACAAGCCTGGAAAAGTTCTGCCACTTTGTGGAGTTGCTAATGCCAATGGTTAGCTTCTACTAGCTGAGGTGTTTTCTGCTGTTTCCAGGATGATTAAACAACAACAGCCTTCCTTGTTGCGAGCCAAGATGGGCGAGTCCATGAATGTTAAGTGACAGTGTGACGTAGATCTGTCAGACTTTTCTAATCCTGGAGTTTCACAGTCTATTTTCTATCAGAAGCTAATGCAGGAGATCGGTGTAGGAGACTATTTTCATGTTCAGCCGATTATACTCTGGAATTAGATTTAAAAAAATGGTTTTCCAGTGTTCCACATCTTTAAACAATATCAACCACTTTTAATTAAGTAATGTTTGCTTGGGTGCACCAAACCTTTGAGTAAATCATGACAAGAAATAGGACTGAATTGCATCTCTTTATTTGATCAGTTGATGAATACTTCATTTCAATGACAATTACCACATTAGATTACAAGATTATAAGAAACACTTTCAGCATCCGTTAATGAGCAGAAGAATTACATCACACCAAAGCCAAGCTTCGTTTTCTCCGTGTATGTTGTGCACCAGGAATGGTGCACTCTGTGTTTCCACAGCCACACTCCTCCACATGCATGTAGGTGTGGGGGACTGTTTCTCCATTCAGGCACATCAGATCAACGGTGCGATTGCTGAAACGTGCCTCCTTACAGCAGGAGCAGGAATGCTGCATCGCAGCTGCTGCTTCAGAGTACCTGAAAAAAGCAAAATAAATGATTAAGAATCTACATCAGCTGCACCTCAAAAGCTTTTCTGTCTCTCAAAACGTGTATAAAGCACATGTCACAGTGTCCTTACTTGGTGAAAGTGTTGCATGATCCTTCACAGAATGGCATATCCACCTCCTGCTCAGACTGACAGCCCTGATGTGTAATACGTGTTTTCATGGTCATTACCTTGCAGGCCCTCTCCTTCTCCACACCTTTGGAAAAAATACTTCTATTTAGCTCATCTTCATGTTTGAGCTGCAAGTTAAAATGAAGGTATCGTACTCACAGATTCTACAGCAGCCGTTTGCTGCTGTCTGAATTGTATTCTAGAAAGAGAAATACACATGAAATCTGTTTTACCTTTAATACACATGCTATTAATTCAAATTCACAGGTTAAAAGTGAAACTTACAGGCTGACAGTTGCTCTCATGGAATGGTGGGCAAACAACGTGTGAACTAAAGGTGGAAAACGTTTCACCACTTTTAACACAGGTGTAATGCTCACACCTATTGTGAGGCGGTGACCATGTTTCTCCTTCCTGGAGGTCACACACGCACGCACACACACACACACACACACACACACACACACACACACACACACACACACACACACACACACACACACACACACACACACACACACACACACACACACACACACAAGAATGAAAACACCAAGGTGTTTAAGAATGTTTAATATTACGTTATTGAGTCAAAAAAATCTCCTACTTACATTCAAGAGCTGTTTGGTACCATTTACATTCAGCACACACTGTCTCTGCTCACACTTCCCGCAGCATTCATCAAGGCTGGTTTCCACATATTCATATCCCTGAGACGGAACGAGAAGTTCCCGTCATCATGTCAAACTCAATCAGACAGGTCGTCTATAAGTCCCTCATGTCTTCCTTACCATGTCACATTTCTCCTCACAATGCTGAAATTCACAAGTTATTTTGAATAGACCCGAATTTTTGTCGACCTCGTTGCTGCAAACACAGTCCTGACATTCGTATGCAGGAACGGAAGAGCCAGGCTGATAAAGAAAGAAGTTTATAGAGTTCACTCTTTTAACAACACAATACAAGACCACATCCACCAGAATGTAAGAAAGGATCATGTTTTATTTATATGTGACAAATGTGTTTCCTTGTTTACCTGGTATTCAACATCCTTGTGAACACAAACCCGTTTAGGATCTAAAAGGTGAAAAATTAGAAACAAGACATATTACTTAAAATAGTTTTTCTTAGTTTGTTTATTTTAAATTCAGTTTGCATAAAAAACTCACCACATGTGTGTTCTGGGCAGCATTTTCCTTCAGGAACACTGACAACTGGTTTGTAACCAGTTGGACAGTTTAGGCTGCTAACTAGACACCTGCTGATCTGGCACTCTGTGGAGAATAATTCATTTCAGACTTCAACAACAAACAAAACTCTATCATGGTTAAAACAACATTGACGATAGATTGATCTTACGGCAAGCAAGAGCAAAGCAGCAGGTGTCATCTGGGTTTGTTTGGTTCACAAGAACAAACCCAGGACCGGTGCAGTTAGCAATGGGTGGTGCTGGGCAAGTTTTAGGCTTGCAAATCACGGTTTTGGTGAGTTCATCACAGATGCAGTCCTGACATTTGTACTCAAATCTCTCGTTGAACTGAAAATTTTAACCACAGTAGGGAGTTTATCTTCTAATCCAAGAAAAAAAAATTATCATTTCAAGCATGATTGAAAATGTGTCTCACCTCACGAGGATTTCCGTCAGGATCAAGACATCCTGTTAGAAAAAAAAAAAAAACCTTTAGATTTTTACACAATTTAGCTCAGCAGCAACTCTTGAGGGCATGCAATCTACTTACCACACTTTTCAACACATATTCTAGACTCTTTGTTGAATAGTTTCATTCCATCAGGACAAAAGCAACCCTCAGTGATGATATTTAAGGATGGTTCATTAGGACTATTAAGGTAAAAAAAATAATAAAATAAAACAGCTCATCGGTGTTGCAATGGCAAAAATATCACATTGTACTGCCACTTATTGTTTTGAAAGAATTTTCCATAAACATATAGTGAAGGTCAGTTTTAGTGCAAATATAACATACTCATCATCACAGGTTGGTTGTTCTGCAGGACCACAAGGCTTGTAGACTCTGTCTGATGGACAATCACCAGCTGTTGATGAAAGAAAGACCATATTTTATCATATTTGACAATCCCATCCATAGTTGGCAGATATAGAACAGCCAAACATTGAGTGATTAGCTTACAGCACAGTTTGGTGTGGTTCCTCCAGTGGATGCAAGCTCCAACCTGAGCACAGGCAGCAGCATATGTCTGCAGACTTGTGCACTCTACTACTGGATTGGAAACATGGCAACTGTCAAAAGCACAGCCTCTGTAAAAGTTCTCTGGAGAAATCAATGGATGGCATTCAGCAAAGACACTGTAAAAGACAAATGCAAGTAAAATGATTATTACTGTGTTTCATTTCTATCTATGAAGCAGCTGAGTGGAAGAAACAATATCTACCTGCTCTTAAGCAGGTCACAGATGGAGTCTGGGTTGCACGGTGTTGGTTCAAGTGGAAGTTCAGGTCTATTTGTGGGTAGTACAGATGGTGGTGGGCAGTTAGGTTGGTAAATGTCATTTGCTGGCCAGTAGTCAGCCATCACAGAGCAACTTTCCACCAGCTGACCACTTGGAAGCTTGCAGTCATCAGTCTGGTTGTTGTTGCAGGTTCCTACAAAAATAGTTAAAAGTTAAAATTGTGCCTCTAAACTAATGTTTTTTTTCGCATATCAGAAAAAGGCTCTTACCACAATGGCCCTGTGTGTTCCTGCCAAAGTGCTGATATGGAAGGAAAACACTGAAGCCAGTCATGCCAAATTTGATGACCACATTTAGGAGAGGGATCTCAAATACTAAGTTAATGCCTGTGCTTATGACTTTAATACCAGGCTCAATATGTGGTAGTTTCACACTTTTCCCATTTTTCAAAACCTAAAAGAAAAAAGAAAACTTAAATAGGAAAATACAGCATGTGATTACACTTTTCAAAATGGTAAATGGCCTGTATTTGAATAATGTAAACAGCAGTAAAATGGTTAACTTTAAGTAACTTAGGCCTTTTTTTAGAAAATGAAAGTCAACATTTGTAATTATACCTCACCTCCAGCTTTGGAGCTCCAATGAGGTTATGATTGATGAGCGTAAGAACTTGCGATCCATAAGCTATGATTATTGATCGTGGACAAGAAACATCTTCAGTGGGATCACAAAAGACGTTGTCAATATAAATCTTCAGCTGATGCCTTGGTGTAATCTCCTCCATCAAAACATAGGTGCAATTTCCTTGATAACTGTAGTATAATCCATCAAATGTTGTGTAATGAGGATCTCCCCAGCCTTCACACTCACCTAAAGCATTTGTGTAAATAAATATATAAGTCAGATGAAAGCTGAAAGCAAATAAAAATGCAAATAAAGCAATAATAAATAAATAAATGTTGAGAAGAACTTACAGTCACATGCATAATGTTGGCAGCAGTAGTACTCATCATACACAAGAACTGGTTTCTTTTCATTGAGACAAGTAATGTTCTGAAGTGGTGGACACTCATATGGAATTATCTCAATTGTGTTGTTTTCAATGCATCTGGCCATGGTACAGTTGCACAAGAAAAACGTCTCATTTTGCTTTAAAACACAAATGAAATATTTCAGAACAAAAGGTCCTAATTTGTAAAAAAATAAAATAAAAAAAGACACACAAGCTAATGTGTGGATTTAAATAAATTTTATGATTTGCATTTGTACTTTTATTGTGTTTAACATACAATGAAATAAGTAATAAAAGTCTTACCACAACATCCCATTCAGGACAAATGGGAATATACGGAGTGGTACTAGGTGGAGTTGTAGGTGGATGTGGGGTTGTTGGACAAGCATCAGTCTTGTTGTGGAGTTCACAAATATCAGAACATGTCATTGTGAGACAAATGCCTAATCCAATGTGGTGCATATGAAAAATGATCTCCCCTAAATACATGAAAAAACACTACGTTCAGAATCAAGAGTGAAAATGACTTTGTTTAAACAAAACAAAAAGATGTTATTTTATGTTGTTTATTTTTTAATTACCTGGACGATAATGCTTGCCATCAACAATACAGAAGCATTCTGTTGTTGATCCTGGTGTGGTTGTTGTTGTCTCTGGGGTCGTAGTGGGTGGGGTAGTTGTAGTAGTTGGCTTTGGGGTTGTAGTGGGTGGAGTTGTATATTTTGTTGTAGTAGTTGGCTCTGGGGTTGTAGTAGGTGGAGTTGTAGTTGTTGGCTTTGGTGTTGTAGTGTGTGGAGTTGTTGTAGTGGTTGTCTCTGGGGTTGTAGTGGGTGGAATTGATGTAGTTGTTGGCTTTGGTGTTGTAGTGGGTGGAGTTGTTGTAGTGGTTGTCTCTGGGGATCTAGTGGGTGGAGTTGTTGTGGTTGTTGGCTTTGGTGTTGTAGTGGGTGGAGTTGTTGTAGTGGTTGTCTCTGGGGTTGTAGTGGGTGGAGTTGTTGTGGTGGTTGTCTCTGGGGTTGTAGTAGGTGGAGTTGTATATTTTGTTGTAGTAGTTGGCTCTGGGGTTGTAGTAGGTGGAGTTGTAGTTGTTGGCTTTGGTGTTGTAGTGTGTGGAGTTGTTGTAGTGGTTGTCTCTGGGGTTGTAGTGGGTGGAGTTGTTGTGGTGGTTGTCTCTGGGGTTGTAGTAGGTGGAGTTGTATATTTTGTTGTAGTGGTTGTCTCTGGGGTTGTAGTGGGTGGAATTGATGTAGTTGTTGGCTTTGGTGTTGTAGTGGGTGGAGTTGTTGTAGTGGTTGTCTCTGGGGTTGTAGTGGGTGGAGTTGTTGTGGTTGTTGGCTTTGGTGTTGTAGTGGGTGGAGTTGTTGTGGTGGTTGTCTCTGGGGTTGTAGTGGGTGGAGCTGTAGTGGATGGCTTTGGTGTTGTAGTGGGTGGAGTTGTATATTTTGTTGTAGTAGTTGGCTCTGGGGTTGTAGTAGGTAGAGTTGTAGTTGTTGGCTTTGGTGTTGTAGTGTGTGGAGTTGTTGTAGTGGTTGGCTCTGGGGTTGTAGTGGGTGGATTTGTTGTGATGGTTGTCTCTGGGGTTGTAGTAGGTGGAGTTGTTGTGGTGGTTGGCTCTGGGGTTGTAGTTGGTGGAGTTGTATATTTTGTTGTGGGTGGAGTTGTTGCAGGGGTTGTCTCTGGGGTTATAGTGGGTGGAATTGATGTAGTGGTTGGCTTTGGTGTTGTAGTGGGTGGAGTTGTTGTAGTGGTTGTCTCTGGGGTTGTAGTGGGTGGAGTTGTTGTAGAGGTTGTCTCTGGGGTTGTAGTAGGTGGAGTTGTTGTGGTGGTTGGCTCTGGGGTTGTAGTTGGTGGAGTTGTATATTTAGTTGTGGTGGTTGGCTCTGGGGTTGTAGTGGGTGGAGTTGTTGTAGTGGTTGTCTCTGGGGTTGTAGTAGGTGGAGTTGTTGTGGTGGTTGGCTCTGGGGTTGTAGTTGGTGGAGTTGTATATTTAGTTGTGGTGGCTGGCTCTGGGGTTGTTGTGGGTGGAGTTGTTGTAGTGGTTGTCTCTGGGGTTGTAGTGGGTGGAATTGATGTAGTGGTTGGCTTTGGTGTTGTTGTGGGTGGAGTTGTTGTGGTGGTTGGCTCTAGGGTTGTAGTTGGTGGAGTTGTTGTAGTGCTAGGCTTTGGTGTTGTAGTGGGTGTTGTTGTTGTGGTGGTTGGCTCAGGGGTTGTTGTGGGTGGAGCTGTTGTAGTGGTTGGTTCTAGGGTTGTAGTTGGTGGAGTTGTTGTGGTGCTTGGTTCTGGGGTTGCTGTGGGTGGAGTTGTATATTTAGTTGTAGTAGTTGGCTCTGGTGTTGTAGTGGGTGGTGTTGTATATTTTGTTGTTGTGGTTGGTTCTGGGGTGGTGGCGGTTGTGGATGGTTCTGGTGTTGTAGAAGGAGGTGGAGTTCCTGGAGTTGTGGGCTCACAGATAACTGGACAACACACTCTGATCATGTAGTCAAAGCACTTCCCTGGACGTTTAGGCTGATCTTCCTTTTTACAGATCAAACCGACACCTATGTCACATGTAACAACTTGTTTGTTTTCTTCTATAAAATCATCAAAGTCCTGTTCTGGTACATCTGCTGACCTACATTCAAGCTCCGAGGGATTGTCACAAATATGTAGACCACTGTTTGTGATGTTTTCATAGGTTTCCCAGTCACTTTTGTCAGTTTTAGGATCATGCACATTATACCAATCTGACCACTCACAAGTTGGAACACAAGGGGTTGTGACTGGAGGTGTAGTAGTGGATTGTGTTGTTGTAGTGGTTGGCTTTGGGGTTGTAGTAGATGGAGTTGTATATTTTGTTGTAGTGGTTGGCTCTAGGGTTGTAGTTGGTGGCGTTGTTGTTGTGGTGGTTGGCTTTGGGGTTGTTGTGGGTGGAGTTGTTGTGGTAGTGGGCTCTGAGGTTGTAGTTGGTGGAGTTGTATATTTAGTTGTGGTGGTTGGCTCAAGGGTTGTAGTTGGTGGAGTTGTATATTTAGTTGTGGTGGTTGGCTTTTGGGTTGTTGTGGGTGGAGCAGTTGTAGTGGTTGGTTCTGGGGTTGTAGAGGGTGGAGTTGTTGTAGTGGTTGGCTCTGGGGTTGTTGTGGGTGGAGTTGTTGTGGTAGTGGGCTCTGAGGTTGTAGTTGGTGGAGTTGTATATTTTGTTGTGGTGGTTGGCTCAAGGGTTGTAGTTGGTGGAGTTGTATATTTAGTTGTGGTGGTTGGCTTTTGGGTTGTTGTGGGTGGAGCAGTTGTAGTGGTTGGTTCTGGGGTTGTAGAGGGTGGAGTTGTTGTAGTGGTTGGCTCTGAGGTTGTAGTTGGTGGAGTTGTATATTTAGTTGTGGTGGTTGGCTCAAGGGTTGTAGTTGGTGGAGTTGTATATTTAGTTGTGGTGGTTGGCTTTTGGGTTGTTGTGGGTGGAGCAGTTGTAGTGGTTGGCTCTGGGGTTGTAGTGGGTGGAGTTGTTGTGGTGGTTGGCTCTGGGGTTGTAGTTGGTGAAGCTGTATATTTAGTTGTGGTGGTTGGCTCTTGGGTTGTTGTGGGTGGAGATGTTGTAGTGGTTGGTTCTGGGGTTGTAGTGGGTGGAGTTGTTGTAGAGGTTGGTTCTGGGGTTGTAGTGGGTGGAGTTATATATTTAGTTGTGGTGCTTGGCTCTTGGGTTGTTGTGAGTGGAGATGTAGTGGTTGGTTCTGGGGTTGTAGTGGGTGGA